>NC_059201.1:5388019-5500519 GCF_020615455.1 Coregonus clupeaformis
GAGAGGAGAGAACAGGAGGAGGAGACAGGGGAGGAGAGGAGAGAACAGGAGAGGAGACAGGAGGAGAGGAGAGATCAGGAGGAGGAGATGGGAGGAGAGAAGACAGGAGGAGAGGAGAGATCAGGAGGAGGAGATAGCAGGAGAGAAGAGAACAGGAGGAGGAGATAGCAGCAGAGGAGTCAGGAGGAGAGGAGAGCACAGGAGAGGAGTCAGGAGGAAAGGAGAGAACAGGAGAAGAGAGAGGATGAGAGGAGAGGAGGCGAGAAGACGCCAGGAAAAGGGAGGGAAGGAATGGGAGACAGGAGAGGAAGAGAGGAGATGCCCAGGGCGGGTGTATATACTGGGTGTATATACTTATCCAGCAGAGATAAGATTCTCCTTTTCATAACATATAATAATATCATTTATACCATCTAGCAGATGCTTTCATCTTCCTACTAAATCAGGTGGTGGCAGTTAGTTACTGGGCATACTGAGTATAACTGGACTGACCCGACTACACGCTGTCTGGGACAGACATTCCCCACTGGCCTCACATTTAGGGCCTGGAGTTTTTCCTGGTAAGGCCCTAATTAAACAGTTATGACCAGAGCCCAGTTTCTCTTGGTACTGCAGCCTACTGCTCTGAATGGAAACGGTACTGCAGTCACAATGTCAAATCGAATTTTATTTGTCACATACACGTGTTTAGCAGATGTTATTGCGGGTGTAGCGAAATGCTTGTGCTTCTAGCTCCGACAGTGCAGTAATATCTAACAAGTAATATCTAACAATTTGACAACATATACCCAATACACACAAATCTAGTAAGGAATGGAATTTAAGAATATATACATACAGTTGAAGTCGGAAGTTTACATACACTTAGGTTGGTGTCATTAAAACTTGTTTTTCAACCACTAATTCACTGTATCACAATTCCAGTGGGTCAGAAGTTTACGTACACCAAGTTGACTGTGCCTTTAAACAGCTTGGAAAATTCCAGAAAATGATGTCATGGCTTTAGAAGCTTCTAATAGGCTAATTGACATCATTTGAGTCAATTGGAGGTGTACCTGTGGATGTATTTCAAGGCCTCCCTTCAAACTCAGTGCCTCTTTGCTTGACATCATGGGAAAATCAAAAGAAATCAGCTGGTAGAGCACGGCGCTTGTAACGCCAAGGTAGTGGGTTCGATCCCCGGGACCACCCATACACAAAAATGTATGCACGCATGACTGTAAGTCGCTTTGGATAAAGCGTCTGCTAAATGGCATATTATTATTATTATTATAAATCAGCCAAGACCTCAGAAAGAATATTGTAGACCTCCACAAGTCTGGTTCATCCTTGGGAGCAATTTCCAAACGCCTGAAGGTACCACGTTCATCTGTACAAACAATAGTATGCAAGTATAAACGCGATGGGACCACGCAGACGTCATACCGCTCAGGAAGGAGACGCGTTCTGTCTCCTAGAGATTAACGTACTTTGGTGTGAAAAGTGCAAATCAATCCCAGAACAACAGCAAAGGACCTTGTGAAGATGCTGGAGGAAACAGGTACAAAAGTATCTATATCCACAGTAAAACAAGTCCTCTATCGACATAACCTGAAAGGCCGCTCAGCAAGGAAGAAGCCACTGCTCCAAAACCGCCATAAAAAAACAGACTACGGTTTGCAACTGCACATGGGGACAAAGATCGTACTTTTTGGAGAAATGTCCTCTGGTCTGATGAAACAAAAATAGAACTGTTTGGCCATAATGACCATCGTTATGTTTGGAGGAAAAAGGGGGCTACTTGCAAGCCGAAGAACACCATCCCAACCGTGATGGACAGGAGCGGCAGCATCATGCTGTGGGGGTGCTTTGCTGCAGGAGGGACTGGTGCACTTCACAAAATAGATGGCATCATGATGAAGGAACATTATGTTGATATATTGAAGCAACATCTCAAGACTTCAGTCAGTAAGTTAAAGCTTGGTCGCAAATGGGTCTTCCAAATGGACAATGACCCCAAGCATACTTCCAAAGTTGTGGCAAAATGGCTTAAGGACAACAAAGTCAAGGTATTGGAGTGGCCATCAATAAGCCCTGACCTCAATCCTATAGAAAATTTGTGGGCAGAACTGAAAAAGCGTGTGTGAGCAAGGAGGCCTACAAACCTGACTCAGTTACACCAGCTCTGTCAGGAGGAATGGGCTAAAATTCACCCAACTTATTGTGGGAAGCTTGTGGAAGGCTACCCGAAACATTTGACCCAAGTTAAACAATTTAAAGGCAATGCTACCAAATACTAATTGAGTGTATGTAAACTTCTGACCCACTGGGAATGTGATGAAATAAATAAAAGCTTAAATAAATCATTTTCTCTACTATTATTCTGACATTTCACATTCTTAAAATAAAGTGATGATTCTAACTGACCTAAGACAGGGAATTTTTACTAGGATTAAATGTCAGGAATTGTGAAAAACTGAGTTTAAATGTATTTGGCTAAGGTGTATGTAAACTTCCGACTTCAACTGTATATATATATATATATATATATATATATATATATATATATATAAATTGTTCTCCTGTGCATTGCTCCCTAAACTTGCCACAAGCATGTTGAGTCACTGGATGGATCTGAATAGATCACAGTGAGAAAAACAGGACGAAGATTTCTGCTGCCATGGCACCTTTTACAGTATCCCTTCACATCGCAGGGAGGCGGGTGGCAGGCAGGAGGGGTGTTTCGTGAGAGACGAGGTGAAAACGGTTTGAAGGAGTTGTTGGTTGCAACCAGATGTTGGATGTGAAAATCTGTTTACCGAGATTGTGTGTGGAGATGTGGCTCTCTCTCTCTCACACACACACACACACACCTCTGCCAGTTGTGTGAGATATGCCTGCTGCACTTCGGCACCTCTCTCTCAGCTGGGGCTGTAAACTTGCGAATTGATGAGCTGAATATTTCCTTACTCTCCCCAGTGTGTGATCCATCCACACACAGACACACTAGACTGGCGGCGACAGACGGCTATTACGCCAGTAACGAACACACCACTACAGTTTTATTGAGATAATTACTGTACATTAGCGTAGGGTTGTGTTTAAATATGACTTCAAATGCCATTAAACCCGGGCGAGCGATTCACAGGCGGGCAGGCAGTTGTCGTTCCATCCTCGCTCTCCCTGACGTTAATGCCGTCTCATTTTCCGCAACGTTTAATTATGACAACGCTGCTCTAAATACATGAATCCAATTAATTGGCGACGCTGTCACCCCCCCTCTCCCTCCCCTCCCCTCATTAAACACTGATGATTTATTGTCAAGTCAGCAGAGAGGAGTGGTGAGGAGAGGACAGGAGACGAGGGGCTGTGTCAGTAATGTTGCTGTTCTACACAAGCTGCTACTGAGTGACAGACCGTACCACTTAGTAAGGCTTCAGTGAGTTCACTACGTAGTGTTAAAGTAGACTGCAACCTGCTGCAGCCATCATTCTAGACAATGTGTATATTCTGGAAAGGGTTTGAACACGAGAGCTGCACACACACACCACACAAAACTTGTTTACAGTTATTCAGAGAAGACAAATGACAGGTTACAGTCCAGACATTAATTAGTGCATATATTTATTAGGATTAAGCTTTAATCTCTAAAATGTATTGACTTTTCTTTTTTTTTTTTTTTACTGTGCAGACATTAAAACATTAGTTTAGGTAACATCAGCATCCTGGAAAGATCACCAGAAAGGGGTTTAAGGTAGTGCCATTAAATAGCAGGTTGTCACATAGGTCTGGAAATGACAGGTACAGGCCCCAGAGCCAGATAATGATTTGGATCTTATTTTAGGTATGTCTGGGCCCATATTCATAAAATGGTCTCGGAGTAGTAGTGCCGATCTGGGATCAGTTTAGCCTTTTAGATTACAATGAATAAGATTTCATGGACAGGGTGGACCCGATCCTAGATCAGCACTTCTACTCGGAGATGTTTGACACAGGTACATACAGCCCCTGGTAGTTACTGTTCACTGTGAAGTCAGTGTAAGTCAACCCGTCTCTTCATTATTAATACTGATGTGCTATCCCTCCCTGTTCTGATCGGAGTGGTTCTGTACAGACCGTCCACTCTACTCCTCAAATGGAGGAATTCTCACTGGTTCACTGATGCAGTGATAACACCCCCTCGATTTTGTGAAGCAATTTGAGAAATCAGCCAACAACAAAAATAATACTATGAAATAAACCGAACTCAAACCATTCCCTCACACTGTAGTCTCTACATAGGGTGACCTCAGCTAAATTAACAAGCACATTTTTGTAGTAATATCATATATATATATATATATATATATATATATTTTTTTATCAAATACTTCCTCCCCAAAATCAGCAATATAAGCATTAAAAACCTTGAGATATTTTTTTTAACCAGTGTTAGAAAGTAAAGAATTCTTTAATTCTGTAAAGTTACAATACATACAAAACCATTTCTTCTTCGTTAACACTTTGAAAGCCAGCACTGGCATGAAATGGCTGACTATTTAATGTATTGTCATTATGGACCATTAGTCTTTTACGCAATATATGCAGCAGGTTGTTGGATCATACACTACTGAGCCAAATCGAGTTGTATTGAGCTGACCTGGTTACACATCCACCACAGTTGCTAGAACCATGCTGGAAAGGACAGTGTGAAAAGCCATCAGAGCCAGCAGTTTGGTTGGGGTTGGCATGATAGTGTGAAAAGGGTCCATACATAGTGAAGCTCTGGTCTGATATCTGTAGAAGGATAGTGAAGCTCAGGTCTGATATCTGTAGAAGGATAGTGAAGCTCTGGTCTGATATCTGTAGAAGGATAGTGAGGCTCTGGTCTGATATCTGTAGAAGGATAGTGAAGCTCTGGTCTGATATCTGTAGAAGGATAGTGAAGCTCTGGTCTGATCTCTGTAGAAGGATAGTGAAGCTCTGGTCTGATATCTGTAGAAGGATAGTGAAGCTCTGGTCTGATATCTGTAGAAGGATAGTGAAGCTCTGATCTGATCTCTGTAGAACAGTGGTCACCAACCGATTGATCGCGATCTTAAAAGACATTACCTTTTTTTATTTGTGTAGCCCTGATGGTGGTAGGTGCATTTGATTTAGAAGCCCTGATGGTGGTAGGTGCATTTGATTTAGAAGCCCTGATGGTGGTAGGTGCATTTGATTTAGAAGCCCTGATGGTGGTAGGTGCATTTGATTCAGAAGCCCTGATGGTGGTAGGTGCATTTGATTCAGAAGCCCTGATGGTGGTAGGTGCATTTGATTCAGAAGCCCTGATGGTGGTAGGTGCACTTGATTCAGAAGCCCTGATGGTGGTAGGTGCATTTGATTCAGAAGCCCTGATGGTTGTAGGTGCACTTGATTCAGAAGCCCTGATGGTGGTAGGTGCACTTGATTCAGAAGCCCTGATGGTGGTAGGTGCACTTGATTCAGAAGCCCTGCTCACCGGGTAGACAAAGTGTTCCCATTTTGAATCATTTCATTTGTCTGAAAATACAAACTCCGCCAACCCGGCAGACCTGTGACTAAATCTAGTGTGCCTACTGCGCTGGCAAATTGGATAACTCAAATTACTGTGTCTACCAACACCTTCCATGACCCTGGCCACAGCAAAGTGTGATACTAGCCTACTTCTAAAACCATGACCAGAGAGAGACTGTCAAAGAATACAGCAAAGAGCTGCTGTTTTTATGAGTGAGTTCATGTCTAAGGTCTATTCAACACTATTACAAAAAACACAAAACACGCTTCTCTCTACTTCCACTCGCGCTGCAGCTGCAATGAATGAGTAGTCAAGTGTATCGATAGCCCTGCGTTTTTATTATTAATAGAAGCTCATCGAGTCCGTTTTAATAAATTGAGGAGTATTTCACTTTCTCTGGTCATAGGAACAACATAAATTTGTGCCTGATGCAGATGCGGTGCGGGTCGAGTTTCGCCATCATGTGGAAGACGGTGCCCCCTCTCTCTGGTCAGTCTCACCGGAGGAAAGGAAGGAGAGAGCAGGGACCATGAGAGGTGGACCCTCTGCTGCTCTCTCCCTCCCTCCGCTGAGAATAATGCTGTGTTCAAAACAACTGGGAACTTGGAAATCTCCAACTTCAGTGCGTTCAAGACAGCTGGGGAAAAAAACGAGATCCGACTGGGAAAAATCTTTTTGAACGGTCATCCAACTTGGAAACTTTGGGCATCTTCTTAGAGCTCCGACTTTCCGATCTGAAGTTCACTGACGTCATGATTTGACCTAGTTTTTTTAGAGTTCTCAGTTGTCTTGAAAGCATCATGACCATCAGATGCAGGTACCATCAGTCCAGTAAAATAAAAAAGCAAATTATTTTTATTAGGTTAATGTTATATTTCTTAAGGCAAGTTTTAAAAAGCAATCTGAGCAGTAGATCTTGGCTTGCTTTTTGACTGAGAAAGTGATCTTGACTCGGTGACCAACGATGTAGAAGGATAGTGAGGCTCTGGTCTGATATCTGTAGAAGGATAGTGAGGCTCTGGTCTGATATTTGTAGAAGGATAGTGAGGCTCTGGTCTGATATATACGTAGACGGTTTAACAACAGGGGAACTGTCCTGTTATAGAGTTCACCAGTCAACCCCGACCTCTGGCGTCGGACCCCTTGACTTCAGATCTGACTTGGGTTCAATGAAAAAAAATATTATTATATACTTTATCTGTGCTTGATTAATCTTGCCTTACGTCATGGAACAATAGAACCGTCACAAAACTGCAAACCCTATCTGGCGCTGCAGGCAGGCTAGAGCAAAGACTACAAATATTTGAACGATTTTAAAATAGGATTTGGGGCCCAGGTCTGCTTCAGATGAATTTGAATGGAGTTGGTTACACACACATTTACAACAGTATAGGGTAGTACGACAGACGTGTATTATCAAATCTCAAATCATGAACATCTAGCCACCAAGTTAAGACAATGTGTTCAATTTACAGCTTAAGACTTTGTGCTTCAAATAAATGTTATCCAAGTCACTACCTTTGCGGTGACAGCCAATGTCACAGGGGAGTTTAAGATTAGATGACTGATTTCTCTCAGGGGTGACGTTGAGCTCTTTCTTCTACACTACAATGTTAAAACATGCAGAAAATAACACTTGGAAAATAATGATTTTTTTTGTGTGTAAACATACAGAGTAGAAACGTACAAAGGGATTACAAGCTACAGAATTACCCTCACGTTAGGTCAGAGGTCAACAGATGACATCAAAGGATTAACCAAGGTCTCCCATCTGTTTGGATAAGTCTGCGAGGTTCCGCCGAGTCTGACTCCAATCACTGACCACCACCAAGTTCCAATGTCCATAATAGCCTACCACTTAAAACTCACATCCAAATACATTGCTGCTTCATTCTAAGTAGTATGCTTGTGTTGGATATTGGAACAGAGCTGCTTCTCTCTCTCTCTCGGTGTGTGTGTGTGGAGGGTCTAGTGATCCTCAAAGCCGGGCATGGGGAAGGGCCGTGCGAAGGCCTCCACTCGTTTCCTCAGCTCTGCCATGCGGGCCACTGTCTCTGGATCCTCCAACAAGAAGTTCTTAAAGTCTGCTAGTTTCCCTGGAGAGAAGACAGTAGATGTTTTCAGCTTTTGTGTCACTTCCTGTATTTTAACGCCAATGGCTTACGTTTTCTTGACTGAGTCACTCTTTGGGTTAGCTAATGAATTTAACTGGCACTTCTTCCAGATCACTACAGGAGATGGAGGAACTGTGATAAGAAAAAACCCTGACTTTAGATTTAAAACAAAGTTTCCGGCATCATGGACACCATCAGAATGTACAAACACACAGACTTAGGCCCGTCCCAAATGGCACCAGGGCGAATAGGGCTCTGGTCAAAAGTAGTGTGCAATGAAGGTAATGGGTTGGCATTTGGGATGCAGAAAAGGCTTGACTGATTAGGTTAACTGATTAAGTACACACAGCTGGTAAAAGAGATTAACTCACCAGTCTTCTTCTTGACGTCCAGGGCGATCTTGAAGCCTTCATCCATAAACTCCACCACCTTGACAAAGTCTGTCTCCTTGAACTGTCTGGAGGTCAGCGCCGGGGCACCTGGGAGTTAGGAATAGGAGGAGCATGTCAGTGATAACCAGGGACACAGAAAGCTCAGGTGTTATATGCATGGTAATTCAGGGTTAACGTTTACTCCGGATAGATTTCATTATATTCATAAAATGTGGCGTTCCACAGAGATTGATTCTTGGACCGCTTTTATTTTTACGTCCTGACAAACATTAAAGCAGCATTTGGTTATTTTAGTAGTGCTAAATAAATAAAATAAACTAATAGTTCAAAACACTGAGCATGTGTTGCCATTATATTCTGAATGATAAAACAGGGTTCCGGTCTGAGGTGTTCTATATGTGGTAAAACAGGGTTCCAGCCTGAGGTCTGAGGTGTTCTATATGTGGTAAAACAGGGTTCCAGCCTGAGGTGTTCTATATGTGGTAAAACAGGGTTCCAGCCTGAGGTGTTCTATATGTGGTAAAACAGGGTTCCAGCCTGAGGTCTGAGGTGTTCTATATGTGGTAAAACAGGGTTCCAGCCTGAGGTCTGAGGTGTTCTATATGTGGTAAAACAGGGTTCCAGCCTGAGGTGTTCTATATGTGGTAAAACAGGGTTCCAGCCTGAGGTCTGAGGTGTTCTATATGTGGTAAAACAGGGTTCCAGCCTGAGGTGTTCTATATGTGGTAAAACAGGGTTCCAGCCTGAGGTCCGAGGTGTTCTATATGTGGTAAAACAGGGTTCCAGCCTGAGGTCTGAGGTGTTCTATATGTGGTAAAACAGGGTTCCAGCCTGAGGTGTTCTATATGTGGTAAAACAGGGTTCCAGCCTGAGGTGTTCTATATGTGGTAAAACAGGGTTCCAGCCTGAGGCCTGAGGTGTTCTATATGTGGTAAAACAGGGTTCCAGCCTGAGGTCTGAGGTGTTCTATATGTGGTAAAACAGGGTTCCAGCCTGAGGTGTTCTATATGTGGTAAAACAGGGTTCCAGCCTGAGGTGTTCTATATGTGGTAAAACAGGGTTCCAGCCTGAGGTCTGAGGTGTTCTATATGTGGTAAAACAGGGTTCCAGCCTGAGGTCTGAGGTGTTCTATATGTGGTAAAACAGGGTTCCAGCCTGAGGTCTGAGGTGTTCTATATGTGGTAAAACAGGGTTCCAGCCTGAGGTCTGAGGTGTTCTATATGTGGTAAAACAGGGTTCCAGCCTGAGGTCTGAGGTGTTCTATATGTGGTAAAACAGGGTTCCAGCCTGAGGTCTGAGGTGTTCTATATGTGGTAAAACAGGGTTCCAGCCTGAGGTGTTCTATATGTGGTAAAACAGGGTTCCAGCCTGAGGTCTGAGGTGTTCTATATGTGGTAAAACAGGGTTCCAGCCTGAGGTGTTCTATATGTGGTAAAACAGGGTTCCAGCCTGAGGTGTTCTATATGTGGTAAAACAGGGTTCCAGCCTGAGGTCTGAGGTGTTCTATATGTGGTAAAACAGGGTTCCAGCCTGAGGTCGTGTTCTATATGTGGTAAAACAGGGTTCCAGCCTGAGGTGTTCTATATGTGGTAAAACAGGGTTCCAGCCTGAGGTGTTCTATATGTGGTAAAACAGGGTTCCAGCCTGAGGTGTTCTATATGTGGTAAAACAGGGTTCCAGCCTGAGGTCTGAGGTGTTCTATATGTGGTAAAACAGGGTTCCAGCCTGAGGTGTTCTATATGTGGTAAAACAGGGTTCCAGCCTGAGGTGTTCTATATGTGGTAAAACAGGGTTCCAGCCTGAGGTCTGAGTGTTCTATATGTGGTAAAACAGGGTTCCAGCCTGAGGTCTGAGGTGTTCTATATGTGGTAAAACAGGGTTCCAGCCTGAGGTGTTCTATATGTGGTAAAACAGGGTTCCAGCCTGAGGTGTTCTATATGTGGTAAAACAGGGTTCCAGCCTGAGGTCTGAGGTGTTCTATATGTGGTAAAACAGGGTTCCAGCCTGAGGTGTGAGGTGTCTATATGTGGTAAAACAGGGTTCCAGCCTGAGGTGTTCTATATGTGGTAAAACAGGGTTCCAGCCTGAGGTCTGAGGTGTTCTATATGTGGTAAAACAGGGTTCCAGCCTGAGGTGTTCTATATGTGGTAAAACAGGGTTCCAGCCTGAGGTGTTCTATATGTGGTAAAACAGGGTTCCAGCCTGAGGTGTTCTATATGTGGTAAAACAGGGTTCCAGCCTGAGGTGTTCTATATGTGGTAAAACAGGGTTCCAGCCTGAGGTGTTCTATATGTGGTAAAACAGGGTTCCAGCCTGAGGTGTTCTATATGTGGTAAAACAGGGTTCCAGCCTGAGGTGTTCTATATGTGGTAAAACAGGGTTCCAGCCTGAGGTGTTCTATATGTGGTAAAACAGGGTTCCAGCCTGAGGTCTGAGGTGTTCTATATGTGGTAAAACAGGGTTCCAGCCTGAGGTGTTCTATATGTGGTAAAACAGGGTTCCAGCCTGAGGTGTTCTATATGTGGTAAAACAGGGTTCCAGCCTGAGGTCTGAGGTGTTCTATATGTGGTAAAACAGGGTTCCAGCCTGAGGTCTGAGGTGTTCTATATGTGGTAAAACAGGGTTCCAGCCTGAGGTGTTCTATATGTGGTAAAACAGGGTTCCAGCCTGAGGTGTTCTATATGTGGTAAAACAGGGTTCCAGCCTGAGGTCTGAGGTGTTCTATATGTGGTAAAACAGGGTTCCAGCCTGAGGTGTGATGTTCTATATGTGGTAAAACAGGGTTCCAGCCTGAGGTGTTCTATATGTGGTAAAACAGGGTTCCAGCCTGAGGTCTGAGGTGTTCTATATGTGGTAAAACAGGGTTCCAGCCTGAGGTGTTCTATATGTGGTAAAACAGGGTTCCAGCCTGAGGTGTTCTATATGTGGTAAAACAGGGTTCCAGCCTGAGGTGTTCTATATGTGGTAAAACAGGGTTCCAGCCTGAGGTGTTCTATATGTGGTAAAACAGGGTTCCAGCCTGAGGTGTTCTATATGTGGTAAAACAGGGTTCCAGCCTGAGGTGTTCTATATGTGGTAAAACAGGGTTCCAGCCTGAGGTCTGAGGTGTTCTATATGTGGTAAAACAGGGTTCCAGCCTGAGGTCTGAGGTGTTCTATATGTGGTAAAACAGGGTTCCAGCCTGAGGTCTGAGGTGTTCTATATGTGGTAAAACAGGGTTCCAGCCTGAGGTGTTCTATATGTGGTAAAACAGGGTTCCAGCCTGAGGTGTTCTATATGTGGTAAAACAGGGTTCCAGCCTGAGGTCTGAGGTGTTCTATATGTGGTAAAACAGGGTTCCAGCCTGAGGTGTTCTATATGTGGTAAAACAGGGTTCCAGCCTGAGGTGTTCTATATGTGGTAAAACAGGGTTCCAGCCTGAGGTGTTCTATATGTGGTAAAACAGGGTTCCAGCCTGAGGTGTTCTATATGTGGTAAAACAGGGTTCCAGCCTGAGGTCTGAGGTGTTCTATATGTGGTAAAACAGGGTTCCAGCCTGAGGTGTTCTATATGTGGTAAAACAGGGTTCCAGCCTGAGGTCTGAGGTGTTCTATATGTGGTAATACAGGGTTCCAGCCTGAGGTCTGAGGTGTTCTATATGTGGTAAAACAGGGTTCCAGCCTGAGGTCTGAGGTGTTCTATATGTGGTAAAACAGGGTTCCAGCCTGAGGTGTGAGGTGTTCTATATGTGGTAAAACAGGGTTCCAGCCTGAGGTGTTCTATATGTGGTAAAACAGGGTTCCAGCCTGAGGTGTTCTATATGTGGTAAAACAGGGTTCCAGCCTGAGGTCTGAGGTGTTCTATATGTGGTAAAACAGGGTTCCAGCCTGAGGTCTGAGGTGTTCTATATGTGGTAAAACAGGGTTCCAGCCTGAGGTCTGAGGTGTTCTATGTGTGGTAAAACAGGGTTCCAGCCTGAGGTGTTCTATATGTGGTAAAACAGGGTTCCAGCCTGAGGTCTGAGGTGTTCTATATGTGGTAAAACAGGGTTCCAGCCTGAGGTGTGAGGTGTTCTATATGTGGTAAAACAGGGTTCCAGCCTGAGGTGTTCTATATGTGGTAAAACAGGGTTCCAGCCTGAGGTGTTCTATATGTGGTAAAACAGGGTTCCAGCCTGAGGTGTTCTATATGTGGTAAAACAGGGTTCCCAGCCTGAGGTCTGAGGTGTTCTATATGTGGTAAAACAGGGTTCCAGCCTGAGGTCTGAGGTGTTCTATATGTGGTAAAACAGGGTTCCAGCCTGAGGTCTGAGGTGTTCTATATGTGGTAAAACAGGGTTCCAGCCTGAGGTCTGAGGTGTTCTATATGTGGTAAAACAGGGTTCCAGCCTGAGGTCTGAGGTGTTCTATATGTGGTAAAACAGGGTTCCAGCCTGAGGTGTTCTATATGTGGTAAAACAGGGTTCCAGCCTGAGGTGTTCTATATGTGGTAAAACAGGGTTCCAGCCTGAGGTCTGAGGTGTTCTATATGTGGTAAAACAGGGTTCCAGCCTGAGGTCTGAGGTGTTCTATATGTGGTAAAACAGGGTTCCAGCCTGAGGTGTTCTATATGTGGTAAAACAGGGTTCCAGCCTGAGGTCTGAGGTGTTCTATATGTGGTAAAACAGGGTTCCAGCCTGAGGTCTGAGGTGTTCTATATGTGGTAAAACAGGGTTCCAGCCTGAGGTGTTCTATATGTGGTAAAACAGGGTTCCAGCCTGAGGTGTTCTATATGTGGTAAAACAGGGTTCCAGCCTGAGGTCTGAGGTGTTCTATATGTGGTAAAACAGGGTTCCAGCCTGAGGTCTGAGGTGTTCTATATGTGGTAAAACAGGGTTCCAGCCTGAGGTGTTCTATATGTGGTAAAACAGGGTTCCAGCCTGAGGTGTTCTATATGTGGTAAAACAGGGTTCCAGCCTGAGGTCTGAGGTGTTCTATATGTGGTAAAACAGGGTTCCAGCCTGAGGTCTGAGGTGTTCTATATGTGGTAAAACAGGGTTCCAGCCTGAGGTGTTCTATATGTGGTAAAACAGGGTTCCAGCCTGAGGTCTGAGGTGTTCTATATGTGGTAAAACAGGGTTCCAGCCTGAGGTCTGAGGTGTTCTATATGTGGTAAAACAGGGTTCCAGCCTGAGGTGTTCTATATGTGGTAAAACAGGGTTCCAGCCTGAGGTGTTCTATATGTGGTAAAACAGGGTTCCAGCCTGAGGTGTTCTATATGTGGTAAAACAGGGTTCCAGCCTGAGGTCTGTTCTATATGTGGTAAAACAGGGTTCCAGCCTGAGGTCTGAGGTGTTCTATATGTGGTAAAACAGGGTTCCAGCCTGAGGTGTGTTCTATATGTGGTAAAACAGGGTTCCAGCCTGAGGTCTGAGGTGTTCTATATGTGGTAAAACAGGGTTCCAGCCTGAGGTCTGAGGTGTTCTATATGTGGTAAAACAGGGTTCCAGCCTGAGGTGTTCTATATGTGGTAAAACAGGGTTCCAGCCTGAGGTGTTCTATATGTGGTAAAACAGGGTTCCAGCCTGAGGTCTGAGGTGTTCTATATGTGGTAAAACAGGGTTCCAGCCTGAGGTGTTCTATATGTGGTAAAACAGGGTTCCAGCCTGAGGTGTTCTATATGTGGTAAAACAGGGTTCCAGCCTGAGGTGTTCTATATGTGGTAAAACAGGGTTCCAGCCTGAGGTGTTCTATATGTGGTAAAACAGGGTTCCAGCCTGAGGTCTGAGGTGTTCTATATGTGGTAAAACAGGGTTCCAGCCTGAGGTGGTTCTATATGTGGTAAAACAGGGTTCCAGCCTGAGGTGTTCTATATGTGGTAAAACAGGGTTCCAGCCTGAGGTGTTCTATATGTGGTAAAACAGGGTTCCAGCCTGAGGTGTTCTATATGTGGTAAAACAGGGTTCCAGCCTGAGGTCTGAGGTGTTCTATATGTGGTAAAACAGGGTTCCAGCCTGAGGTGTTCTATATGTGGTAAAACAGGGTTCCAGCCTGAGGTCTGAGGTGTTCTATATGTGGTAAAACAGGGTTCCAGCCTGAGGTCTGAGGTGTTCTATATGTGGTAAAACAGGGTTCCAGCCTGAGGTGTTCTATATGTGGTAAAACAGGGTTCCAGCCTGAGGTCTGAGGTGTTCTATATGTGGTAAAACAGGGTTCCAGCCTGAGGTAGGTGTTCTATATGTGGTAAAACAGGGTTCCAGCCTGAGGTGTTCTATATGTGGTAAAACAGGGTTCCAGCCTGAGGTGTTCTATATGTGGTAAAACAGGGTTCCAGCCTGAGGTCTGAGGTGTTCTATATGTGGTAAAACAGGGTTCCAGCCTGAGGTCTGAGGTGTTCTATATGTGGTAAAACAGGGTTCCAGCCTGAGGTCTGAGGTGTTCTATATGTGGTAAAACAGGGTTCCAGCATGAGGTTAGGTGTTCTATATGTGGTAAAACAGGGTTCCAGCCTGAGGTCTGAGGTGTTCTATATGTGGTAAAACAGGGTTCCAGCCTGAGGTGTTCTATATGTGGTAAAACAGGGTTCCAGCCTGAGGTGTTCTATATGTGGTAAAACAGGGTTCCAGCCTGAGGTCTGAGGTGTTCTATATGTGGTAAAACAGGGTTCCAGCCTGAGGTGTTCTATATGTGGTAAAACAGGGTTCCAGCCTGAGGTGTTCTATATGTGGTAAAACAGGGTTCCAGCCTGAGGTGTTCTATATGTGGTAAAACAGGGTTCCAGCCTGAGGTGTTCTATATGTGGTAAAACAGGGTTCCAGCCTGAGGTCTGAGGTGTTCTATATGTGGTAAAACAGGGTTCCAGCCTGAGGTGTTCTATATGTGGTAAAACAGGGTTCCAGCCTGAGGTGTTCTATATGTGGTAAAACAGGGTTCCAGCCTGAGGTGTTCTATATGTGGTAAAACAGGGTTCCAGCCTGAGGTGTTCTATATGTGGTAAAACAGGGTTCCAGCCTGAGGTCTGAGGTGTTCTATATGTGGTAAAACAGGGTTCCAGCCTGAGGTGTTCTATATGTGGTAAAACAGGGTTCCAGCCTGAGGTCTGAGGTGTTCTATATGTGGTAAAACAGGGTTCCAGCCTGAGGTCTGAGGTGTTCTATATGTGGTAAAACAGGGTTCCAGCCTGAGGTGTTCTATATGTGGTAAAACAGGGTTCCAGCCTGAGGTCTGAGGTGTTCTATATGTGGTAAAACAGGGTTCCAGCCTGAGGTCTGAGGTGTTCTATATGTGGTAAAACAGGGTTCCAGCCTGAGGTGTTCTATATGTGGTAAAACAGGGTTCCAGCCTGAGGTGTTCTATATGTGGTAAAACAGGGTTCCAGCCTGAGGTGTTCTATATGTGGTAAAACAGGGTTCCAGCCTGAGGTCTGAGGTGTTCTATATGTGGTAAAACAGGGTTCCAGCCTGAGGTCTGAGGTGTTCTATATGTGGTAAAACAGGGTTCCAGCCTGAGGTAGGTGTTCTATATGTGGTAAAACAGGGTTCCAGCCTGAGGTCTGAGGTGTTCTATATGTGGTAAAACAGGGTTCCAGCCTGAGGTCTGAGGTGTTCTATATGTGGTAAAACAGGGTTCCAGCCTGAGGTGTTCTATATGTGGTAAAACAGGGTTCCATTCTGAGGTGTTCTATATGTGGTAAAACAGGGTTCCAGCCTGAGGTCTGAGGTGTTCTATATGTGGTAAAACAGGGTTCCAGCCTGAGGTGTTCTATATGTGGTAAAACAGGGTTCCAGCCTGAGGTGTTCTATATGTGGTAAAACAGGGTTCCAGCCTGAGGTGTTCTATATGTGGTAAAACAGGGTTCCAGCCTGAGGTGTTCTATATGTGGTAAAACAGGGTTCCAGCCTGAGGTGTTCTATATGTGGTAAAACAGGGTTCCAGCCTGAGGTCTGAGGTGTTCTATATGTGGTAAAACAGGGTTCCAGCCTGAGGTGTTCTATATGTGGTAAAACAGGGTTCCAGCCTGAGGTTGTTCTATATGTGGTAAAACAGGGTTCCAGCCTGAGGTGTTCTATATGTGGTAAAACAGGGTTCCAGCCTGAGGTGTTCTATATGTGGTAAAACAGGGTTCCAGCCTGAGGTCTGAGGTGTTCTATATGTGGTAAAACAGGGTTCCAGCCTGAGTCTGAGGTGTTCTATATGTGGTAAAACAGGGTTCCAGCCTGAGGTCTGAGGTGTTCTATATGTGGTAAAACAGGGTTCCAGCCTGAGGTGTGAGGTGTTCTATATGTGGTAAAACAGGGTTCCAGCCTGAGGTGTAGGTGTTCTATATGTGGTAAAACAGGGTTCCAGCCTGAGGTGTTCTATATGTGGTAAAACAGGGTTCCAGCCTGAGGTCTGAGGTGTTCTATATGTGGTAAAACAGGGTTCCAGCCTGAGGTGTGAGGTGTTCTATATGTGGTAAAACAGGGTTCCAGCCTGAGGTGTTCTATATGTGGTAAAACAGGGTTCCAGCCTGAGGTGTTCTATATGTGGTAAAACAGGGTTCCAGCCTGAGGTGTTCTATATGTGGTAAAACAGGGTTCCAGCCTGAGGTCTGAGGTGTTCTATATGTGGTAAAACAGGGTTCCAGCCTGAGGTGTTCTATATGTGGTAAAACAGGGTTCCAGCCTGAGGTGTTCTATATGTGGTAAAACAGGGTTCCAGCCTGAGGTCTGAGGTGTTCTATATGTGGTAAAACAGGGTTCCAGCCTGAGGTGTTCTATATGTGGTAAAACAGGGTTCCAGCCTGAGGTGTTCTATATGTGGTAAAACAGGGTTCCAGCCTGAGGTCTGAGGTGTTCTATATGTGGTAAAACAGGGTTCCAGCCTGAGGTCTGAGGTGTTCTATATGTGGTAAAACAGGGTTCCAGCCTGAGGTCTGAGGTGTTCTATATGTGGTAAAACAGGGTTCCAGCCTGAGGTTTGTTCTATATGTGGTAAAACAGGGTTCCAGCCTGAGGTCTGAGGTGTTCTATATGTGGTAAAACAGGGTTCCAGCCTGAGGTGTTCTATATGTGGTAAAACAGGGTTCCAGCCTGAAGGTGTTCTATATGTGGTAAAACAGGGTTCCAGCCTGAGGTCTGAGGTGTTCTATATGTGGTAAAACAGGGTTCCAGCCTGAGGTGTTCTATATGTGGTAAAACAGGGTTCCAGCCTGAGGTGTTCTATATGTGGTAAAACAGGGTTCCAGCCTGAGGTGTTCTATATGTGGTAAAACAGGGTTCCAGCCTGAGGTGTTCTATATGTGGTAAAACAGGGTTCCAGCCTGAGGTCTGAGGTGTTCTATATGTGGTAAAACAGGGTTCCAGCCTGAGGTGTTCTATATGTGGTAAAACAGGGTTCCAGCCTGAGGTGTTCTATATGTGGTAAAACAGGGTTCCAGCCTGAGGTGTTCTATATGTGGTAAAACAGGGTTCCAGCCTGAGGTTGTGTTCTATATGTGGTAAAACAGGGTTCCAGCCTGAGGTCTGAGGTGTTCTATATGTGGTAAAACAGGGTTCCAGCCTGAGGTGTTCTATATGTGGTAAAACAGGGTTCCAGCCTGAGGTGTTCTATATGTGGTAAAACAGGGTTCCAGCCTGAGGTGTTCTATATGTGGTAAAACAGGGTTCCAGCCTGAGGTGTTCTATATGTGGTAAAACAGGGTTCCAGCCTGAGGTCTGAGGTGTTCTATATGTGGTAAAACAGGGTTCCAGCCTGAGGTGGTTCTATATGTGGTAAAACAGGGTTCCAGCCTGAGGTGTTCTATATGTGGTAAAACAGGGTTCCAGCCTGAGGTGTTCTATATGTGGTAAAACAGGGTTCCAGCCTGAGGTGTTCTATATGTGGTAAAACAGGGTTCCAGCCTGAGGTCTGAGGTGTTCTATATGTGGTAAAACAGGGTTCCAGCCTGAGGTGTTCTATATGTGGTAAAACAGGGTTCCAGCCTGAGGTCTGAGGTGTTCTATATGTGGTAAAACAGGGTTCCAGCCTGAGGTCTGAGGTGTTCTATATGTGGTAAAACAGGGTTCCAGCCTGAGGTGTTCTATATGTGGTAAAACAGGGTTCCAGCCTGAGGTTGTTCTATATGTGGTAAAACAGGGTTCCAGCCTGAGGTCTGAGGTGTTCTATATGTGGTAAAACAGGGTTCCAGCCTGAGGTGTTCTATATGTGGTAAAACAGGGTTCCAGCCTGAGGTGTTCTATATGTGGTAAAACAGGGTTCCAGCCTGAGGTGTTCTATATGTGGTAAAACAGGGTTCCAGCCTGAGGTCTGAGGTGTTCTATATGTGGTAAAACAGGGTTCCAGCCTGAGGTGTTCTATATGTGGTAAAACAGGGTTCCAGCCTGAGGTCTGGTTCTATATGTGGTAAAACAGGGTTCCAGCCTGAGGTGTGAGGTGTTCTATATGTGGTAAAACAGGGTTCCAGCCTGAGGTCTGAGGTGTTCTATATGTGGTAAAACAGGGTTCCAGCCTGAGGTGTTCTATATGTGGTAAAACAGGGTTCCAGCCTGAGGTGTTCTATATGTGGTAAAACAGGGTTCCAGCCTGAGGTCTGAGGTGTTCTATATGTGGTAAAACAGGGTTCCAGCCTGAGGTGTTCTATATGTGGTAAAACAGGGTTCCAGCCTGAGGTGTTCTATATGTGGTAAAACAGGGTTCCAGCCTGAGGTATGTTCTATATGTGGTAAAACAGGGTTCCAGCCTGAGGTGTTCTATATGTGGTAAAACAGGGTTCCAGCCTGAGGTGTTCTATATGTGGTAAAACAGGGTTCCAGCCTGAGGTCTGAGGTGTTCTATATGTGGTAAAACAGGGTTCCAGCCTGAGGTGTTCTATATGTGGTAAAACAGGGTTCCAGCCTGAGGTGTTCTATATGTGGTAAAACAGGGTTCTAGCCTGAGGTGTTCTATATGTGGTAAAACAGGGTTCCAGCCTGAGGTGTTCTATATGTGGTAAAACAGGGTTCCAGCCTGAGGTCTGAGGTGTTCTATATGTGGTAAAACAGGGTTCCAGCCTGAGGTCTGAGGTGTTCTATATGTGGTAAAACAGGGTTCCAGCCTGAGGTCTGAGGTGTTCTATATGTGGTAAAACAGGGTTCCAGCCTGAGGTCTGAGGTGTTCTATATGTGGTAAAACAGGGTTCCAGCCTGAGGTGTGAGGTGTTCTATATGTGGTAAAACAGGGTTCCAGCCTGAGGTGTTCTATATGTGGTAAAACAGGGTTCCAGCCTGAGGTCTGAGGTGTTCTATATGTGGTAAAACAGGGTTCCAGCCTGAGGTGTATGTTCTATATGTGGTAAAACAGGGTTCCAGCCTGAGGTGTTCTATATGTGGTAAAACAGGGTTCCAGCCTGAGGTCTGAGGTGTTCTATATGTGGTAAAACAGGGTTCCAGCCTGAGGTGTTCTATATGTGGTAAAACAGGGTTCCAGCCTGAGGTGAGGTGTTCTATATGTGGTAAAACAGGGTTCCAGCCTGAGGTGTTCTATATGTGGTAAAACAGGGTTCCAGCCTGAGGTGTTCTATATGTGGTAAAACAGGGTTCCAGCCTGAGGTCTGAGGTGTTCTATATGTGGTAAAACAGGGTTCCAGCCTGAGGTGTTCTATATGTGGTAAAACAGGGTTCCAGCCTGAGGTGTTCTATATGTGGTAAAACAGGGTTCCAGCCTGAGGTCTGAGGTGTTCTATATGTGGTAAAACAGGGTTCCAGCCTGAGGTCTGAGGTGTTCTATATGTGGTAAAACAGGGTTCCAGCCTGAGGTCTGTGTTCTATATGTGGTAAAACAGGGTTCCAGCATGAGGTGTGGGTTTCTATATGTGGTAAAACAGGGTTCCAGCCTGAGGTCTGAGGTGTTCTATATGTGGTAAAACAGGGTTCCAGCCTGAGGTGTTCTATATGTGGTAAAACAGGGTTCCAGCCTGAGGTGTTCTATATGTGGTAAAACAGGGTTCCAGCCTGAGGTCTGAGGTGTTCTATATGTGGTAAAACAGGGTTCCAGCCTGAGGTGTTCTATATGTGGTAAAACAGGGTTCCAGCCTGAGGTGTTCTATATGTGGTAAAACAGGGTTCCAGCCTGAGGTGTTCTATATGTGGTAAAACAGGGTTCCAGCCTGAGGTGTTCTATATGTGGTAAAACAGGGTTCCAGCCTGAGGTCTGAGGTGTTCTATATGTGGTAAAACAGGGTTCCAGCCTGAGGTCTGTTCTATATGTGGTAAAACAGGGTTCCAGCCTGAGGTGTTCTATATGTGGTAAAACAGGGTTCCAGCCTGAGGTGTTCTATATGTGGTAAAACAGGGTTCCAGCCTGAGGTGTTCTATATGTGGTAAAACAGGGTTCCAGCCTGAGGTCTGTTCTATATGTGGTAAAACAGGGTTCCAGCCTGAGGTGTTCTATATGTGGTAAAACAGGGTTCCAGCCTGAGGTCTGAGGTGTTCTATATGTGGTAAAACAGGGTTCCAGCCTGAGGTCTGAGGTGTTCTATATGTGGTAAAACAGGGTTCCAGCCTGAGGTGTTCTATATGTGGTAAAACAGGGTTCCAGCCTGAGGTCTGAGGTGTTCTATATGTGGTAAAACAGGGTTCCAGCCTGAGGTCTGAGGTGTTCTATATGTGGTAAAACAGGGTTCCAGCCTGAGGTGTTCTATATGTGGTAAAACAGGGTTCCAGCCTGAGGTGTTCTATATGTGGTAAAACAGGGTTCCAGCCTGAGGTGTTCTATATGTGGTAAAACAGGGTTCCAGCCTGAGGTCTGAGGTGTTCTATATGTGGTAAAACAGGGTTCCAGCCTGAGGTCTGAGGTGTTCTATATGTGGTAAAACAGGGTTCCAGCCTGAGGTCTGAGGTGTTCTATATGTGGTAAAACAGGGTTCCAGCCTGAGGTCTGAGGTGTTCTATATGTGGTAAAACAGGGTTCCAGCCTGAGGTCTGAGGTGTTCTATATGTGGTAAAACAGGGTTCCAGCCTGAGGTGTTCTATATGTGGTAAAACAGGGTTCCAGTCTGAGGTGTTCTATATGTGGTAAAACAGGGTTCCAGCCTGAGGTCTGAGGTGTTCTATATGTGGTAAAACAGGGTTCCAGCCTGAGGTGTTCTATATGTGGTAAAACAGGGTTCCAGCCTGAGGTGTTCTATATGTGGTAAAACAGGGTTCCAGCCTGAGGTGTTCTATATGTGGTAAAACAGGGTTCCAGCCTGAGGTGTTCTATATGTGGTAAAACAGGGTTCCAGCCTGAGGTGTTCTATATGTGGTAAAACAGGGTTCCAGCCTGAGGTCTGAGGTGTTCTATATGTGGTAAAACAGGGTTCCAGCCTGAGGTGTTCTATATGTGGTAAAACAGGGTTCCAGCCTGAGGTGTTCTATATGTGGTAAAACAGGGTTCCAGCCTGAGGGTGTTCTATATGTGGTAAAACAGGGTTCCAGCCTGAGGTGTTCTATATGTGGTAAAACAGGGTTCCAGCCTGAGGTCTGAGGTGTTCTATATGTGGTAAAACAGGGTTCCAGCCTGAGAGGGTGTTCTATATGTGGTAAAACAGGGTTCCAGCCTGAGGTCGTGTTCTATATGTGGTAAAACAGGGTTCCAGCCTGAGGTTTCCCCTGAGGTGTTCTATATGTGGTAAAACAGGGTTCCAGCCTGAGGTGTGAGGTGTTCTATATGTGGTAAAACAGGGTTCCAGCCTGAGGTGTTCTATATGTGGTAAAACAGGGTTCCAGCCTGAGGTCTGAGGTGTTCTATATGTGGTAAAACAGGGTTCCAGCCTGAGGTCTGAGGTGTTCTATATGTGGTAAAACAGGGTTCCAGCCTGAGGTGTTCTATATGTGGTAAAACAGGGTTCCAGCCTGAGGTCGTAGGTGTTCTATATGTGGTAAAACAGGGTTCCAGCCTGAGGTGTTCTATATGTGGTAAAACAGGGTTCCAGCCTGAGGTCTGAGGTGTTCTATATGTGGTAAAACAGGGTTCCAGCCTGAGGTGTTCTATATGTGGTAAAACAGGGTTCCAGCCTGAGGTCTGAGGTGTTCTATATGTGGTAAAACAGGGTTCCAGCCTGAGGTGTTCTATATGTGGTAAAACAGGGTTCCAGCCTGAGGTGTTCTATATGTGGTAAAACAGGGTTCCAGCCTGAGGTGTTCTATATGTGGTAAAACAGGGTTCCAGCCTGAGGTGTTCTATATGTGGTAAAACAGGGTTCCAGCCTGAGGTCTGAGGTGTTCTATATGTGGTAAAACAGGGTTCCAGCCTGAGGTCTGAGGTGTTCTATATGTGGTAAAACAGGGTTCCAGCCTGAGGTCTGAGGTGTTCTATATGTGGTAAAACAGGGTTCCAGCCTGAGGTGTTCTATATGTGGTAAAACAGGGTTCCAGCCTGAGGTGTTCTATATGTGGTAAAACAGGGTTCCAGCCTGAGGTGTGAGGTGTTCTATATGTGGTAAAACAGGGTTCCAGCCTGAGGTCTGAGGTGTTCTATATGTGGTAAAACAGGGTTCCAGCCTGAGGTGTTCTATATGTGGTAAAACAGGGTTCCAGCCTGAGGTGTTCTATATGTGGTAAAACAGGGTTCCAGCCTGAGGTCTGAGGTGTTCTATATGTGGTAAAACAGGGTTCCAGCCTGAGGTGTTCTATATGTGGTAAAACAGGGTTCCAGCCTGAGGTGTTCTATATGTGGTAAAACAGGGTTCCAGCCTGAGGTGTTCTATATGTGGTAAAACAGGGTTCCAGCCTGAGGTGTTCTATATGTGGTAAAACAGGGTTCCAGCCTGAGGTGTTCTATATGTGGTAAAACAGGGTTCCAGCCTGAGGTCTGAGGTGTTCTATATGTGGTAAAACAGGGTTCCAGCCTGAGGTGTTCTATATGTGGTAAAACAGGGTTCCAGCCTGAGGTGTTCTATATGTGGTAAAACAGGGTTCCAGCCTGAGGTGTTCTATATGTGGTAAAACAGGGTTCCAGCCTGAGGTGTTCTATATGTGGTAAAACAGGGTTCCAGCCTGAGGTCTGAGGTGTTCTATATGTGGTAAAACAGGGTTCCAGCCTGAGGTCTGAGGTGTTCTATATGTGGTAAAACAGGGTTCCAGCCTGAGGTCTGAGGTGTTCTATATGTGGTAAAACAGGGTTCCAGCCTGAGGTCTGAGGTGTTCTATATGTGGTAAAACAGGGTTCCAGCCTGAGGTGTGAGGTGTTCTATATGTGGTAAAACAGGGTTCCAGCCTGAGGTGTTCTATATGTGGTAAAACAGGGTTCCAGCCTGAGGTCTGAGGTGTTCTATATGTGGTAAAACAGGGTTCCAGCCTGAGGTGTTCTATATGTGGTAAAACAGGGTTCCAGCCTGAGGTGTTCTATATGTGGTAAAACAGGGTTCCAGCCTGAGGTGTAGTGTTCTATATGTGGTAAAACAGGGTTCCAGCCTGAGGTGTTCTATATGTGGTAAAACAGGGTTCCAGCCTGAGGTCTGAGGTGTTCTATATGTGGTAAAACAGGGTTCCAGCCTGAGGTGTTCTATATGTGGTAAAACAGGGTTCCATCCTGAGGTGTTCTATATGTGGTAAAACAGGGTTCCATCCTGAGGTGTTCTATATGTGGTAAAACAGGGTTCCAGCCTGAGGTCTGAGGTGTTCTATATGTGGTAAAACAGGGTTCCAGCCTGAGGTGTTCTATATGTGGTAAAACAGGGTTCCAGCCTGAGGTCTGAGGTGTTCTATATGTGGTAAAACAGGGTTCCAGCCTGAGGTGTTCTATATGTGGTAAAACAGGGTTCCAGCCTGAGGTGTTCTATATGTGGTAAAACAGGGTTCCAGCCTGAGGTGTTCTATATGTGGTAAAACAGGGTTCCAGCCTGAGGTCTGGGTTCTATATGTGGTAAAACAGGGTTCCAGCCTGAGGTGTTCTATATGTGGTAAAACAGGGTTCCAGCCTGAGGTCTGAGGTGTTCTATATGTGGTAAAACAGGGTTCCAGCCTGAGGTCTGAGGTGTTCTATATGTGGTAAAACAGGGTTCCAGCCTGAGGTGTTCTATATGTGGTAAAACAGGGTTCCAGCCTGAGGTGTTCTATATGTGGTAAAACAGGGTTCCAGCCTGAGGTGTTCTATATGTGGTAAAACAGGGTTCCAGCCTGAGGTGTTCTATATGTGGTAAAACAGGGTTCCAGCCTGGAGGTGTTCTATATGTGGTAAAACAGGGTTCCAGCCTGAGGTGGTTCTATATGTGGTAAAACAGGGTTCCAGCCTGAGGTGTTCTATATGTGGTAAAACAGGGTTCCAGCCTGAGGTGTTCTATATGTGGTAAAACAGGGTTCCAGCCTGAGGTGTTCTATATGTGGTAAAACAGGGTTCCAGCCTGAGGTCTGAGGTGTTCTATATGTGGTAAAACAGGGTTCCAGCCTGAGGTGTTCTATATGTGGTAAAACAGGGTTCCAGCCTGAGGTCTGAGGTGTTCTATATGTGGTAAAACAGGGTTCCAGCCTGAGGTCTGAGGTGTTCTATATGTGGTAAAACAGGGTTCCAGCCTGAGGTGTTCTATATGTGGTAAAACAGGGTTCCAGCCTGAGGTGTTCTATATGTGGTAAAACAGGGTTCCAGCCTGAGGTGTTCTATATGTGGTAAAACAGGGTTCCAGCCTGAGGTCTGAGGTGTTCTATATGTGGTAAAACAGGGTTCCAGCCTGATGTGTTCTATATGTGGTAAAACAGGGTTCCAGCCTGAGGTGTTCTATATGTGGTAAAACAGGGTTCCAGCCTGAGGTTGGTTCTATATGTGGTAAAACAGGGTTCCAGCCTGAGGTGTTCTATATGTGGTAAAACAGGGTTCCAGCCTGAGGTCTGAGGTGTTCTATATGTGGTAAAACAGGGTTCCAGCCTGAGGTGTTCTATATGTGGTAAAACAGGGTTCCAGCCTGAGGTGGTTCTATATGTGGTAAAACAGGGTTCCAGCCTGAGGTCTGAGGTGTTCTATATGTGGTAAAACAGGGTTCCAGCCTGAGGTCTGAGGTGTTCTATATGTGGTAAAACAGGGTTCCAGCCTGAGGTGTTCTATATGTGGTAAAACAGGGTTCCAGCCTGAGGTGTTCTATATGTGGTAAAACAGGGTTCCAGCCTGAGGTGTTCTATATGTGGTAAAACAGGGTTCCAGCCTGAGGTCTAGGTGTTCTATATGTGGTAAAACAGGGTTCCAGCCTGAGGTCTGAGGTGTTCTATATGTGGTAAAACAGGGTTCCAGCCTGAGGTCAGTGTTCTATATGTGGTAAAACAGGGTTCCAGCCTGAGGTGTATGTTCTATATGTGGTAAAACAGGGTTCCAGCCTGAGGTCTGAGGTGTTCTATATGTGGTAAAACAGGGTTCCAGCCTGAGGTGTTCTATATGTGGTAAAACAGGGTTCCAGCCTGAGGTGTTCTATATGTGGTAAAACAGGGTTCCAGCCTGAGGTCTGAGGTGTTCTATATGTGGTAAAACAGGGTTCCAGCCTGAGGTGTTCTATATGTGGTAAAACAGGGTTCCAGCCTGAGGTGTTCTATATGTGGTAAAACAGGGTTCCAGCCTGAGGTGTTCTATAAGTGGTAAAACAGGGTTCCAGCCTGAGGTGTTCTATATGTGGTAAAACAGGGTTCCAGCCTGAGGTCTGAGGTGTTCTATATGTGGTAAAACAGGGTTCCAGCCTGAGGTGTTCTATATGTGGTAAAACAGGGTTCCAGCCTGAGGTGTTCTATATGTGGTAAAACAGGGTTCCAGCCTGAGGTGTTCTATATGTGGTAAAACAGGGTTCCAGCCTGAGGTGTTCTATATGTGGTAAAACAGGGTTCCAGCCTGAGGTCTGAGGTGTTCTATATGTGGTAAAACAGGGTTCCAGCCTGAGGTGTTCTATATGTGGTAAAACAGGGTTCCAGCCTGAGGTCTGAGGTGTTCTATATGTGGTAAAACAGGGTTCCAGCCTGAGGTCTGAGGTGTTCTATATGTGGTAAAACAGGGTTCCAGCCTGAGGTGTTCTATATGTGGTAAAACAGGGTTCCAGCCTGAGGTCTGAGGTGTTCTATATGTGGTAAAACAGGGTTCCAGCCTGAGGTCTGAGGTGTTCTATATGTGGTAAAACAGGGTTCCAGCCTGAGGTGTTCTATATGTGGTAAAACAGGGTTCCAGCCTGAGGTGTTCTATATGTGGTAAAACAGGGTTCCAGCCTGAGGTGTTCTATATGTGGTAAAACAGGGTTCCAGCCTGAGGTCTGAGGTGTTCTATGTGTGGTAAAACAGGGTTCCAGCCTGAGGTCTGAGGTGTTCTATTGTGGTAAAACAGGGTTCCAGCCTGAGGTGTTCTATATGTGGTAAAACAGGGTTCCAGCCTGAGGTCTGTGAGGTGTTCTATATGTGGTAAAACAGGGTTCCAGCCTGAGGTCTGATGTGTTCTATATGTGGTAAAACAGGGTTCCAGCCTGAGGTGTTCTATATGTGGTAAAACAGGGTTCCAGCCTGAGGTGTTCTATATGTGGTAAAACAGGGTTCCAGCCTGAGGTCTGAGGTGTTCTATATGTGGTAAAACAGGGTTCCAGCCTGAGGTGTTCTATATGTGGTAAAACAGGGTTCCAGCCTGAGGTGTTCTATATGTGGTAAAACAGGGTTCCAGCCTGAGGTCGTTCTATATGTGGTAAAACAGGGTTCCAGCCTGAGGTGTTCTATATGTGGTAAAACAGGGTTCCAGCCTGAGGTGTTCTATATGTGGTAAAACAGGGTTCCAGCCTGAGGTCTGAGGTGTTCTATATGTGGTAAAACAGGGTTCCAGCCTGAGGTGTTCTATATGTGGTAAAACAGGGTTCCAGCCTGAGGTGTTCTATATGTGGTAAAACAGGGTTCCAGCCTGAGGTGTTCTATATGTGGTAAAACAGGGTTCCAGCCTGAGGTGTTCTATATGTGGTAAAACAGGGTTCCAGCCTGAGGTCTGAGGTGTTCTATATGTGGTAAAACAGGGTTCCAGCCTGAGATAGGTGTTCTATATGTGGTAAAACAGGGTTCCAGCCTGAGGTCTGAGGTGTTCTATATGTGGTAAAACAGGGTTCCAGCCTGAGGTGTGAGGTGTTCTATATGTGGTAAAACAGGGTTCCAGCCTGAGGTGTGAGGTGTTCTATATGTGGTAAAACAGGGTTCCAGCCTGAGGTGTTCTATATGTGGTAAAACAGGGTTCCAGCCTGAGGTCTGAGGTGTTCTATATGTGGTAAAACAGGGTTCCAGCCTGAGGTCTGAGGTGTTCTATATGTGGTAAAACAGGGTTCCAGCCTGAGGTGTTCTATATGTGGTAAAACAGGGTTCCAGCCTGAGGTCTGAGGTGTTCTATATGTGGTAAAACAGGGTTCCAGCCTGAGGTGTTCTATATGTGGTAAAACAGGGTTCCAGCCTGAGGTCTGAGGTGTTCTATATGTGGTAAAACAGGGTTCCAGCCTGAGGTGTTCTATATGTGGTAAAACAGGGTTCCAGCCTGAGGTCTGAGGTGTTCTATATGTGGTAAAACAGGGTTCCAGCCTGAGGTGTTCTATATGTGGTAAAACAGGGTTCCAGCCTGAGGTGTTCTATATGTGGTAAAACAGGGTTCCAGCCTGAGGTCTGAGGTGTTCTATATGTGGTAAAACAGGGTTCCAGCCTGAGGTCTGAGGTGTTCTATATGTGGTAAAACAGGGTTCCAGCCTGAGGTGTTCTATATGTGGTAAAACAGGGTTCCAGCCTGAGGTCTGAGGTGTTCTATATGTGGTAAAACAGGGTTCCAGCCTGAGGTGTTCTATATGTGGTAAAACAGGGTTCCATCCTGAGGTGTTCTATATGTGGTAAAACAGGGTTCCAGCCTGAGGTCTGAGTGTTCTATATGTGGTAAAACAGGGTTCTAGCCTGAGGTGTTCTATATGTGGTAAAACAGGGTTCCAGCCTGAGGTCTGAGGTGTTCTATATGTGGTAAAACAGGGTTCCAGCCTGAGGTGTTCTATATGTGGTAAAACAGGGTTCCAGCCTGAGGTGTTCTATATGTGGTAAAACAGGGTTCCAGCCTGAGGTCTGAGGTGTTCTATATGTGGTAAAACAGGGTTCCAGCCTGAGGTCTGAGGTGTTCTATATGTGGTAAAACAGGGTTCCAGCCTGAGGTGTTCTATATGTGGTAAAACAGGGTTCCAGCCTGAGGTCTGAGGTGTTCTATATGTGGTAAAACAGGGTTCCAGCCTGAGGTCTGAGGTGTTCTATATGTGGTAAAACAGGGTTCCAGCCTGAGGTGTTCTATATGTGGTAAAACAGGGTTCCAGCCTGAGGTGTTCTATATGTGGTAAAACAGGGTTCCAGCCTGAGGTTGTGTTCTAATATGTGGTAAAACAGGGTTCCAGCCTGAGGTGTTCTATATGTGGTAAAACAGGGTTCCAGCCTGAGGTGTTCTATATGTGGTAAAACAGGGTTCCAGCCTGAGGTCTGAGGTGTTCTATATGTGGTAAAACAGGGTTCCAGCCTGAGGTGTTCTATATGTGGTAAAACAGGGTTCCAGCCTGAGGTGTTCTATATGTGGTAAAACAGGGTTCCAGCCTGAGGTGTTCTATATGTGGTAAAACAGGGTTCCAGCCTGAGGTCTGAGGTGTTCTATATGTGGTAAAACAGGGTTCCAGCCTGAGGTGTTCTATATGTGGTAAAACAGGGTTCCAGCCTGAGGTCTGAGGTGTTCTATATGTGGTAAAACAGGGTTCCAGCCTGAGGTCTGAGGTGTTCTATATGTGGTAAAACAGGGTTCCAGCCTGAGGTGTTCTATATGTGGTAAAACAGGGTTCCAGCCTGAGGTGTTCTATATGTGGTAAAACAGGGTTCCAGCCTGAGGTCGTGTTCTATATGTGGTAAAACAGGGTTCCAGCCTGAGGTCTGAGGTGTTCTATATGTGGTAAAACAGGGTTCCAGCCTGAGGTGTTCTATATGTGGTAAAACAGGGTTCCAGCCTGAGGTGTTCTATATGTGGTAAAACAGGGTTCCAGCCTGAGGTGTTCTATATGTGGTAAAACAGGGTTCCAGCCTGAGGTGTTCTATATGTGGTAAAACAGGGTTCCAGCCTGAGGTCTGAGGTGTTCTATATGTGGTAAAACAGGGTTCCAGCCTGAGGTCGGTTCTATATGTGGTAAAACAGGGTTCCAGCCTGAGGTGTTCTATATGTGGTAAAACAGGGTTCCAGCCTGAGGTCTGAGGTGTTCTATATGTGGTAAAACAGGGTTCCAGCCTGAGGTGTTCTATATGTGGTAAAACAGGGTTCCAGCCTGAGGTGTTCTATATGTGGTAAAACAGGGTTCCAGCCTGAGGTGTTCTATATGTGGTAAAACAGGGTTCCAGCCTGAGGTGTTCTATATGTGGTAAAACAGGGTTCCAGCCTGAGGTCTGAGGGTGTTCTATATGTGGTAAAACAGGGTTCCAGCCTGAGGTCTGAGGTTTCTATATGTGGTAAAACAGGGTTCCAGCCTGAGGTGTTCTATATGTGGTAAAACAGGGTTCCAGCCTGAGGTTGTTCTATATGTGGTAAAACAGGGTTCCAGCCTGAGGTGTTCTATATGTGGTAAAACAGGGTTCCAGCCTGAGGTCTGAGGTGTTCTATATGTGGTAAAACAGGGTTCCAGCCTGAGGTGTTCTATATGTGGTAAAACAGGGTTCCAGCCTGAGGTGTTCTATATGTGGTAAAACAGGGTTCCAGCCTGAGGTCTGAGGTGTTCTATATGTGGTAAAACAGGGTTCCAGCCTGAGGTCGAGGTGTTCTATATGTGGTAAAACAGGGTTCCAGCCTGAGGTGTTCTATATGTGGTAAAACAGGGTTCCAGCCTGAGGTCTGAGGTGTTCTATATGTGGTAAAACAGGGTTCCAGCCTGAGGTGTTCTATATGTGGTAAAACAGGGTTCCAGCCTGAGGTCGTGTTCTATATGTGGTAAAACAGGGTTCCAGCCTGAGGTCTGAGGTGTTCTATATGTGGTAAAACAGGGTTCCAGCCTGAGGTCTGGTTCTATATGTGGTAAAACAGGGTTCCAGCCTGAGGTCTGAGGTGTTCTATATGTGGTAAAACAGGGTTCCAGCCTGAGGTCTGAGGTGTTCTATATGTGGTAAAACAGGGTTCCAGCCTGAGGTGTTCTATATGTGGTAAAACAGGGTTCCAGCCTGAGGTCTGAGTGTTCTATATGTGGTAAAACAGGGTTCCAGCCTGAGGTCTGAGTGTTCTATATGTGGTAAAACAGGGTTCCAGCCTGAGGTCGTTCTATATGTGGTAAAACAGGGTTCCAGCCTGAGGTGTTCTATATGTGGTAAAACAGGGTTCCAGCCTGAGGTGTTCTATATGTGGTAAAACAGGGTTCCAGCCTGAGGTGTTCTATATGTGGTAAAACAGGGTTCCAGCCTGAGGTGTTCTATATGTGGTAAAACAGGGTTCCAGCCTGAGGTGTTCTATATGTGGTAAAACAGGGTTCCAGCCTGAGGTGTTCTATATGTGGTAAAACAGGGTTCCAGCCTGAGGTCTGGTTCTATATGTGGTAAAACAGGGTTCCAGCCTGAGGTGTTCTATATGTGGTAAAACAGGGTTCCAGCCTGAGGTCTGAGGTGTTCTATATGTGGTAAAACAGGGTTCCAGCCTGAGGTGTTCTATATGTGGTAAAACAGGGTTCCAGCCTGAGGTCTGAGGTGTTCTATATGTGGTAAAACAGGGTTCCAGCCTGAGGTCTGAGGTGTTCTATATGTGGTAAAACAGGGTTCCAGCCTGAGGTGTTCTATATGTGGTAAAACAGGGTTCCAGCCTGAGGTGTTCTATATGTGGTAAAACAGGGTTCCAGCCTGAGGTGTTCTATATGTGGTAAAACAGGGTTCCAGCCTGAGGTCTGAGGTGTTCTATATGTGGTAAAACAGGGTTCCAGCCTGAGGTGTTCTATATGTGGTAAAACAGGGTTCCAGCCTGAGGTGTTCTATATGTGGTAAAACAGGGTTCCAGCCTGAGGTGTTCTATATGTGGTAAAACAGGGTTCCAGCCTGAGGTGTTCTATATGTGGTAAAACAGGGTTCCAGCCTGAGGTCTGAGGTGTTCTATATGTGGTAAAACAGGGTTCCAGCCTGAGGTGTTCTATATGTGGTAAAACAGGGTTCCAGCCTGAGGTGTTCTATATGTGGTAAAACAGGGTTCCAGCCTGAGGTCTGAGGTGTTCTATATGTGGTAAAACAGGGTTCCAGCCTGAGGTGTTCTATATGTGGTAAAACAGGGTTCCAGCCTGAGGTGTTCTATATGTGGTAAAACAGGGTTCCAGCCTGAGGTGGTTCTATATGTGGTAAAACAGGGTTCCAGCCTGAGGTGTTCTATATGTGGTAAAACAGGGTTCCAGCCTGAGGTCTGAGGTGTTCTATATGTGGTAAAACAGGGTTCCAGCCTGAGGTCTGAGGTGTTCTATATGTGGTAAAACAGGGTTCCAGCCTGAGGTGTTCTATATGTGGTAAAACAGGGTTCCAGCCTGAGGTGTTCTATATGTGGTAAAACAGGGTTCCAGCCTGAGGTCTGAGGTGTTCTATATGTGGTAAAACAGGGTTCCAGCCTGAGGTCTGAGGTGTTCTATAGTGGTAAAACAGGGTTCCAGCCTGAGGTGTTCTATATGTGGTAAAACAGGGTTCCAGCCTGAGGTTGTTCTATATGTGGTAAAACAGGGTTCCAGCCTGAGGTCTGAGGTGTTCTATATGTGGTAAAACAGGGTTCCAGCCGGAGGTCTGAGGTGTTCTATATGTGGTAAAACAGGGTTCCAGCCTGAGGTGTTCTATATGTGGTAAAACAGGGTTCCAGCCTGAGGTCTGAGGTGTTCTATATGTGGTAAAACAGGGTTCCAGCCTGAGGTCTGATGGTGTTCTATATGTGGTAAAACAGGGTTCCAGCCTGAGGTCTGAGGTGTTCTATATGTGGTAAAACAGGGTTCCAGCCTGAGGTCTGAGGTGTTCTATATGTGGTAAAACAGGGTTCCAGCCTGAGGTCTGAGGTGTTCTATATGTGGTAAAACAGGGTTCCAGCCTGAGGTCTGAGGTGTTCTATATGTGGTAAAACAGGGTTCCAGCCTGAGGTGTTCTATATGTGGTAAAACAGGGTTCCAGCCTGAGGTGTGAGGTGTTCTATATGTGGTAAAACAGGGTTCCAGCCTGAGGTGTGAGGTGTTCTATATGTGGTAAAACAGGGTTCCAGCCTGAGGTGTTCTATATGTGGTAAAACAGGGTTCCAGCCTGAGGTGTTCTATATGTGGTAAAACAGGGTTCCAGCCTGAGGTGTTCTATATGTGGTAAAACAGGGTTCCAGCCTGAGGTGTTCTATATGTGGTAAAACAGGGTTCCAGCCTGAGGTGTTCTATATGTGGTAAAACAGGGTTTCAGCCTGAGGTGTTCTATATGTGGTAAAACAGGGTTCCAGCCTGAGGTGTTCTATATGTGGTAAAACAGGGTTCCAGCCTGAGGTCTGAGGTGTTCTATATGTGGTAAAACAGGGTTCCAGCCTGAGGTGTTCTATATGTGGTAAAACAGGGTTCCAGCCTGAGGTCAGGTGTTCTATATGTGGTAAAACAGGGTTCCAGCCTGAGGTGTTCTATATGTGGTAAAACAGGGTTCCAGCCTGAGGTGTTCTATATGTGGTAAAACAGGGTTCCAGCCTGAGGTGTTCTATATGTGGTAAAACAGGGTTCCAGCCTGAGGTGTTCTATATGTGGTAAAACAGGGTTCCAGCCTGAGGTGTTCTATATGTGGTAAAACAGGGTTCCAGCCTGAGGTGTTCTATATGTGGTAAAACAGGGTTCTAGCCTGAGGTGTTCTATATGTGGTAAAACAGGGTTCCAGCCTGAGGTGTTCTATATGTGGTAAAACAGGGTTCCAGCCTGAGGTCTGAGGTGTTCTATATGTGGTAAAACAGGGTTCCAGCCTGAGGTCTGAGGTGTTCTATATGTGGTAAAACAGGGTTCCAGCCTGAGGTCTGAGGTGTTCTATATGTGGTAAAACAGGGTTCCAGCCTGAGGTCTGAGGTGTTCTATATGTGGTAAAACAGGGTTCCAGCCTGAGGTCTGAGGTGTTCTATATGTGGTAAAACAGGGTTCCAGCCTGAGGTCTGAGGTGTTCTATATGTGGTAAAACAGGGTTCCAGCCTGAGGTGTTCTATATGTGGTAAAACAGGGTTCCAGCCTGAGGTGTTCTATATGTGGTAAAACAGGGTTCCAGCCTGAGGTCTGAGGTGTTCTATATGTGGTAAAACAGGGTTCCAGCCTGAGGTCTGAGGTGTTCTATATGTGGTAAAACAGGGTTCCAGCCTGAGGTGTTCTATATGTGGTAAAACAGGGTTCCAGCCTGAGGTGTTCTATATGTGGTAAAACAGGGTTCCAGCCTGAGGTCTGAGGTGTTCTATATGTGGTAAAACAGGGTTCCAGCCTGAGGTCTGAGGTGTTCTATATGTGGTAAAACAGGGTTCCAGCCTGAGGTCTGAGTGTTCTATATGTGGTAAAACAGGGTTCCAGCCTGAGGTCTGATGTGTTCTATATGTGGTAAAACAGGGTTCCAGCCTGAGGTCTGAGGTGTTCTATATGTGGTAAAACAGGGTTCCAGCCTGAGGTCTGAGGTGTTCTATATGTGGTAAAACAGGGTTCCAGCCTGAGGTCTGAGGTGTTCTATATGTGGTAAAACAGGGTTCCAGCCTGAGGTCTGAGGTGTTCTATATGTGGTAAAACAGGGTTCCAGCCTGAGGTGTTCTATATGTGGTAAAACAGGGTTCCAGCCTGAGGTCTGAGGTGTTCTATATGTGGTAAAACAGGGTTCCAGCCTGAGGTCTGAGGTGTTCTATATGTGGTAAAACAGGGTTCCAGCCTGAGGTGTTCTATATGTGGTAAAACAGGGTTCCAGCCTGAGGTGTTCTATATGTGGTAAAACAGGGTTCCAGCCTGAGGTCTGAGGTGTTCTATATGTGGTAAAACAGGGTTCCAGCCTGAGGTCTGAGGTGTTCTATATGTGGTAAAACAGGGTTCCAGCCTGAGGTCTGAGGTGTTCTATAGTGGTAAAACAGGGTTCCAGCCTGAGGTGTTCTATATGTGGTAAAACAGGGTTCCAGCCTGAGGTGTTCTATATGTGGTAAAACAGGGTTCCAGCCTGAGGTCTGAGGTGTTCTATATGTGGTAAAACAGGGTTCCAGCCTGAGGTGTTCTATATGTGGTAAAACAGGGTTCCAGCCTGAGGTGTTCTATATGTGGTAAAACAGGGTTCCAGCCTGAGGTGTTCTATATGTGGTAAAACAGGGTTCCAGCCTGAGGTGTTCTATATGTGGTAAAACAGGGTTCCAGCCTGAGGTGTTCTATATGTGGTAAAACAGGGTTCCAGCCTGAGGTGTTCTATATGTGGTAAAACAGGGTTCCAGCCTGAGGTGTTCTATATGTGGTAAAACAGGGTTCCAGCCTGAGGTGTTCTATATGTGGTAAAACAGGGTTCCAGTCTGAGGTGTTCTATATGTGGTAAAACAGGGTTCCAGCCTGAGGTGTTCTATATGTGGTAAAACAGGGTTCCAGCCTGAGGTGTGAGGTGTTCTATATGTGATAAAACAGGGTTCCAGCCTGAGGTGTTCTATATGTGGTAAAACAGGGTTCTAGCCTGAGGTGTTCTATATGTGGTAAAACAGGGTTCCAGCCTGAGGTGTTCTATATGTGGTAAAACAGGGTTCCAGCCTGTACATCACACACACACTCAGGTGTTATATTCTGGGCCAAGTGCTCCAGACAGTGAGTGACCCACCTAGCCTGAGGCCCCCAGGCGCCAGAGCACTCTTGTCCCCAGGGCAGGTGTTCTTGTTGGCTGTGATGGACACCAGCTCTAAAACCCTCTCTGCTCTGGCTCCGTCGATGCCCTTAGGCCTCAGGTCCACCAGCACCAAGTGGTTCTCCGTCCCCCCTGAGGGGGAAACATTCGTTTACTGAGCATACCATTTCTTTGTTTACGTGAGCGCTTTCCACATTTTTGATGAGATACCTCCTGAGCGAAAAAAAAACAGTCACCGGTTAATTGGTTAGAAAGCGCAAAGTAAAGTGATGGTGTGCGGTGGATTAGTACCTGACACCAGGGTGTATCCTTTGCCCAGTAGGGCTTCAGCCATGGCCTTGGAGTTCCGCATCACCTGGCCGATGTATTCTCTGAACATCGGCGTCTGTGCCTAAAGAAACACAGAGGGAAAAGTGTGAGTGTCAGTGCACACTTTGGGAGAAGAGTGAAGAATTGGGGGGTGCAAATCAAATCAAAATGTATTTGTCACATGCGCCGAATACGACAGGTGAAATGCTGACTTACAAGCCCTTAACCAACAATGCTGTTTTAAGAAAAATAAGTGTTAAATAAAAAATAGATAAGTAAAACATTTAAATAAAAAAAATTAAAGAGCAGCAGTAAAATAACAGTAGGGAGGCTATATACAGGGGGTACCGGTACAGAGTCAGTGTGCGGGGGCACAGGTTAGTCATAAGGAGGCTATATACAGGGGGTACCGGTACAGAGTCAGTGTGCGGGGGCACCGGTTAGTCCAGGCAATATGTACATGTATCGGATTGGTCCGAATATAAGACGGCCTTTTTTCCCGAAATAGGTCCAAAAAGTCGGGTCGTCTTATATTCGGGGTCTAGTATTCAGAGCGCAGTTTCTCTTCTAGCGCTCCTTTAAATGTCAATACACATTCGCGGCACAGATGGCGCCAAAAATTCGTTCGGACGGAGGGAAGAGGCGTCCTTAACAACCAGCCCGTTACGTGTTTAAAGATGGAAAGACAGGCTGACCATTTAGAGACAAGTGGCTCAAAAGTGGGCCAGGTCAATAAACAACAGCGGAGGAGCTATGATGCCAATTTCAAAATAATGGTTGTCAATAAGGCAGAGTCATCTAACAACTGCCAAGCTGCCAAGACATTCGGGGTCACTGAGTGTAATGTAAGAAGATGGCGAGCAGAAAAACAACGTCTAAAAGATGCTAACAGTCAGCGAAAATCCTTCCGTGGTCCTCAAAGTGGTCGTTTCATTGAGGTTGACCGGAGGGTTTTTGAATATGTCAGGGAAAAAAGAAGTGAGGGAATGCCCATTACCAGAGCTGTCATCCAGGTTAAGGCCCTGGAAATCGCCAGAGACTCAACATCACTGGATTTAAAGCCAGCCTCGGCTGGTGTCGTAGGATGATGCGGCGTAATGGACTGTCACTTAGACGGAGAACGAAGTTTGGCCCAACGCCGCCGTCAGACTTCGGAGAGAAGCTGCTTCGTTTCAGCGCTTTGTTATCAACCTGAGGAAGAAGCACTCCTACCCGCTGGATCAGATCGGCAATGCTGATCAGACACCCGTTTATTTCGACATGCCAACATCGGTGACTGTCAATAGAAAGGGAGAAAAGTCTGTGTTGGTGAAATCAACGGGCAACGAGAAGAGCCGTCACTGTCATGTTGACATGTCTCGCTGGTGGCAGCAAACTCCCCCGTATGTCATTCTTAAGCGTAAGACTGTGCCAAAGGACCCAATGCCAGCTGGCATTATTGTGCGCGCCAGGAGAAGGGGCTGGATGGAGTCGGGGCTTGTAGTGGACTGGCTAAAGGTTGTGTGGGGCGCACGCTACGGGGACTGAGGAAGAGGAGGAACATGCTCGTTCTGGATGCGTTCCGCGGACATCTGACTGAGCCCGTGAAAAGTCAGGTGCGAGCAATGAACGGGGATCTTGTGATCATACCAGGGGATGACAAGCCAGCTACAGGTGTTGGACGTAGTTGTGAACAAGCCTTTCAAGGATAACCTGCGAAAAAAAATACACAGAGTGGCTCCTGTCTGGCAACCACGCACTCACACCGACCGGGGAAAATACAGAAGCCGTCAGTCCGTCTACTGTGTGAATGGATCCTGCATGCATGGGATGCTATTCCCTCACAGAGCATCATCGATGGCTTTAAAAAATGTTGCATCTCAAATGCATTGGACGGCAGCGAGGACGACGTGCTTTGGGAGGAGCCGGTGGAAGCGGAGCAGCTGGGGGAGCGATGACAGCGAGAGCGAACACAGCGGGGCAGAGGACGTGTGTGAGGGATAGAGAGACATCGGAGGAGAAGTTTGGCGAATTTTTGTTAAGTTTAGTTAAATGTGTGGCCTGTATTTTCTCTGTTATTTAAAAATGTTGCTTTATTATTGCTTGATATTAATTTTGAATCATACTGTACATAGTTTGCCTTTGTGTTTAATTCACTGTGTTTTTAATATTGTTATTTTAAAATAAAATGAAGTTCTTTGTTCGGCAAATCTAGTCTGCAAATCTGTTTTTCTAAATGTTTGTGTTGAAAAACGGGGGGTCGTCTTATAATCAGGGTCGTCTTATATTCGGACCAATACGGTAGGTAGAGATACAGCCACAGAGACGGGGTGTGGAGTTATGGATTTATGGTGAGAGAGAGAGAGAGACACAAGGTACCTGTTTGAGTGCGACGGCCACCCCAGCGATGGCGTGGTTGTGGGGTCCCCCCTGCAGAGAGGGGAACACAGCGAAGTTGATCCTGTCCTCAAGGTCATAATGGATCTCCTTCCCCTTCTTGTCCACAGAACGCACGCCCTTACGGTAGAAGATCAGACCAGCCCTGGAGGAGAGAGAAAGAGATATTCGGACAGGTCTGTCTGGAGTTTAAGCTAAGACATTTGCAACTCAACAACACCTTCATGGACAAACAGACCTAATAAAAAAAGTGCACACTGCAGGAGAAGTGGCCCCGTGTAGCTCAGTTGGTAGAGCATGGCGTTTGCAACGCCAGGGTTGTGGGTTCGATTCCCACGGGGGGCCAGTATGAAATAAAATGTATACACTAACTAACTGGAAGTGGCTCTGGATGAGAGCGTCTGCTAAATGACTAAACTGTAAACTGTAAGTTGAATAGAACCCCTTTCCTTTTGTCCACAAATATGTTCATTCTCTACTTTCCAGATTTCGCTTTAATTTAATTCAATTCATTAGGTAAACTACAATGATCATCTACACGTGCAATAATGTTCAGATTAGCTTCTACATTTTTTTCCTTTCTGCTAATCCAATCTCTTATCCAGAGCGACTTACAGTTAGTGAGTGCATACATTTTTCATACTGGCCCACCGTGGGAAACGAACCCACAACCCTGGCGTTGCAAGCGCCATGCTCTACCAACTGAGCTACAGGGGACTAATCTCTCCCCCACAAGCACGTACCTGGCTCCTCGGAGGGACTTGTGTGTTGTGGAGGTGACCATGTCAGCGTACTTGAACGGAGAGGGGACAGCCTTCGCAGCCACCAGGCCACTGATGTGGGCCATGTCAGCCAGCAGGTAGGCCTTCACCTCCGTACACAACTGAATAAACAAGGGGAGAAGAGACAAACATGCAGAAAGTGGTAAATAGGTTTACAGATCAGGAGCCATTTTATAATTGATCACTAAGGACTGCCACAGACTAGCGTCCTTTCCAGCGAGAGTACTTGAACATCAAGCTGCCTCACACCACAGAAACAGGAGATGGGCCATGTCCTTGCGTTCTAAATAGTAGTCTTTTTGGGTATGTGAAAATGGAACGTTTTATAGTATGTGGAATTTTGAAAATTGAGAATGCATTAAAATGCCAGGAAGTCACTCATTTTGGCTTTTCATCTAGTAGAATTCACAGCGCACTATTGAGGAAGAGAATCGTCTTTTCACACTCACGTGACAACAGCTGATAAACCAGAATAGGGGTCACCAAAATGAACGGGAACACGCACGATTGTGCATTATAGTACGCCATCTCAGTATGGATGAGTAGTATGTTGATATTCGTTGCTTACTGCTTTTTTTAAAAACTAAACAGTGCGTTCTAAACAGTATGTACTACCATTAGTACACAGTATGTAGTTTTAGTAAGTAGGAGGCGAGACAGATTTCGGACAAAGGCTCCTGCCCCTATGGGCCGTTCTGTCTCCTGCCCCTATGGGCCGTTCTGTCTCCTGCCCCTATGGGCCGTTCTGTCTCCTGCCCCTATGGGCCGTTCTGGCTCCTGCCCCTATGGGCCGTTCTGGCTCCTGCCCCTATGGGCCGTTCTGGCTCCTGCCCCTATGGGCCGTTCTGGCTCCTGCCCCTATGGGCCGTTCTGTCTCCTGCCCCTATGGGCCGTTCTGTCTCCTGCCCCTATGGGCCGTTCTGTCTCCTGCCCCTATGGGCCGTTCTGTCTCCTGCCCCTATGGGCCGTTCTGTCTCCTGCCCCTATGGGCCGTTCTGTCTCCTGCCCCTATGGGCCGTTCTGTCTCCTGCCCCTATGGGCCGTTCTGTCTCCTGCCCCTATGGGCCTTTCTGTCTCGGACAAGGCTTACTTGTACTAAGGATTGGGGCTTTTTATTCCCAGCACCACAACGAAAGAAAATACTATTTATATTACTGAAAACATAACACGCATTGAAACAAGGATACAATTAAATTTGAGTTTTGATAAGGCTGTACACTTTTCATGACAAAAGAGTGGCTATCCTGTACGGGCTTTCTAAACCAGAAAAGATACAGAATGCCATCTTTAATGGTGCGTTGTCGCTCCCTGTCAACTCTTTCTGATAAAGCACCAAACATGTAAATGGTTCCTTGGCAAAGGATCACAGTCATAAAGCAGCTATATAGAGATCTCATTAAATATGCAGAATCCTAATTCTCTCCCCTTGATTACATCAGATATAAAATCAGGTCAGCGGTAGCCATCTTGGGAGTGTTAGGTTGCGTACCAAATGGCACCCCATTCCCTTTATAGTGCACTACTTTTGACCAGAGCCCGATGTGCCTTGGTCAAAAGTAGTGCACTATATAAGGCATATGGTGCAATTTGGGTAACGCCTTAAAAAGCAGAATGTAGCTACTGTACTATAGGCCTAAAGAAAAATAGAAGTGCCTTCAGACTCACAAAGGAGATACTGCAGGGGGAAGAGAAGGACAAGTAGAAGGTGAAGAGAGAGGGGTAGGGAGGTAGGTAGTCAGAGATAAGAGGGAGAAAGTGTCTGTACCTTCTTGATGCGAGCGTAGTCAATGAGGCGAGCGTAGGCGCTGGTGCCTGCAATGATCAACTTGGGCCGGAAGAGACGGGCAGTCATCTCCAGCTGGTCATAGTCGATGAGTCCTGTGGCAGGCTGGAGAGAGGGAGAGAGAGAGGGAGAGAGGGAGGGAGAGAGGGAGGAAGGGAGGGAGAGAGGGAGGGAGAGAGGAGAGAGAAAGGGAGAGACATACACCTGTTAAGAGGAAACTGAAGCGTCACAGCAGCGACAGTGGGAGAATTATGAATAAAAGACAGAAAGCCCAAGATGGATGTTTCTCCATATGGGTCCCATTCAATCATTTATTTATTTACATTCCTTCAGCCCCACACAGGAAAGAGAGAAACCTGCTTTATTTAGACAGAGGAACTCTCTCCCATCTCCAGATCCACCGTCACTCCATCAAGGTGATCAGACAGACACAGACAGCCCACCCTCCCCAGACGGAAGACAGAGTGGTCCCTGGTCTGGATGGACCCCCGCTGGCCGCCATGTTGATCTCCTATTATCTCTCCTGTAGTGGGGGCTTGCCCCGTCATCCATCACAGAGGACACACACCACTAGGCTTGGGCAGTATATACCGTATACCGTGGTATTTGGAAATAGCCTTGGGATGGTTTTTCCAATACAGTCAAAACCGTTGAAACTATGTCTTTGAATTATTTTTAATACATTTGAATATTTGTAGATACTTAAGTAAATGGCTGCAGTCAACTTGTGCAATGCTTTAGGAGATAAAGAACATTGCCTTCTACATTTCACCTGGCACATTATTATGAAGCTTAGGGTTTGTTTACAAGCACACCATGACGAGAGACCGGAGCCTTGTGAGTCACTCACTGTTGGGCAGCATGCGCCAGGTGATCTAGTTACAGTATTTGTATTTATTAGGGATCCCCATTAGCTGCACTTACATTACATTTAAAACAAAAGATAAAACAGCACATCATATCACAACTACAATACAACATGTTTAATACCACCATACAACAATATCACAATGTGTGCGTATGCATGTGTCTGTACCTGTGTGTGTGTGTGTGTGTGTGTGTGTGTGTGTGTGTGTCTTCACAGTCGCCGTTGTTCCATAAGGTGTATTTGTGCCTGTTTAATTTTTAAAAAATCTGATTCTACTGCTTGCATCAGTTACCTGATGTAGAATAGAGTTCCATGTAGTCCATGGCTCTATGTAGTACTGTGCGCCTCCCATAGTCTGTTCTGGACTTGGGGACTGTAAAGAGACCTCTGGTGGCATGTCTTGTGGGGTAGGCATGGGTGTCCGAGCTGTGCGCTAGTATTTTAAAAACAGACAGCTCGGTACATTCAGCTTGTCAACACTGCTTACAAAAACAAGTAGTGATGAAGTCAATCTCTCTTTCACTGTAAGCCATGAGAGATTGACATGCATGTCATTAATGTTAGCTCTCCGTGTACTTTTAAGGGCCAGCCGTGCTCCCTGTTCTGAACCGACTGCAATTTCCCCAAGTCCCTCTTTGTGGCACCTGACCACACTACTGACCTGCCTTGTTGATAGTGTTGTTAAGAAGGCAGAGTAGCGCTTTATTATGGACAGACTTCTCCCCATCCTAGCTACTGTTGATTCAATATGTTTTAACGATGACAGTTTACAATCCAGGGTTACTCCAAGCAATTTAGTCTCCTCAACTTGCTCAATTTCCACATTATTCATTACGAGATGTAGTTGAGGTTTAGGGTTTAGTGAATGATTTGTCCCAAATACAATGCTTTTAGTTTTGGAAATAATTAGGACTAACTTATTCCTTGCCACCCATTCTGAAACTAACTACAGCTCAAGTGTTGCAGTTATTTCAAAAGTTTTGAGAATTACACAAATATATAAATTTGCCATGAAAATGAACTTAATCCCCAAAAAACATTTCCACTGCATTTCAGCCCTGCCACAAAAGGACCAGCTGACATCATGTCAGTGATTCTCTCGTTAACACAGGTGAGAGTGTTGACGAGGACAAGGCTGGAGATCACTCTGTCATGCTGATTGAGTTAGAATAACAGACTGGAAGCTTTAAAAGGAGGGTGGTGCTTGAAATCATTGTTCTTCCTCTGTTAACCATGGTTACCTGCAAGGAAACACGTGCCGTCATCATTGCTTTGCACAAAAAGGACTTCACAGGCAAGGATATTGCTGCTAGTAAGATTGCACCTAAATCAACCATTTATCGGCTCATCAAGAACTTCAAGGAGAGAGGTTCAATTGTTGTGAAGAAGGCTTCAGGGCGCCCAAGAAAGTTCAGCAAGCGCCAGGACCGTCTCCTAAAGTTGATTCAGCTCCGGGATTGGGGCACCACCAGTGCAGAGCTTGCTCAGGAATGGCAGCAGGCAGGTGTGAGTGCATCTGCACGCACAGTGAGGCGAAGACTTTTGGAGGATGGCCTGGTGTCAAGAAGGGCAGCAAAGAAGCCACTTCTCTCCAGGAAAAACATCAGGGACAGACTGATATTCTGCAAAAGGTACAGGGATTGGACTGCTGAGGATTAGGGTAAAGTCATTTTCTCTGATGAATCCCCTTTCCGATTGTTTGGGGCATCCGGAAAACTTCTTGTCCGGAGAAGACAAGGTGAGCGCTACCATCAGTCCTTTGTCATGGCAACAGTAAAGCATCCTGAGACCATTCATGTGTGGGGTTGCTTCTCAGCCAAGGGAGTGGGCTCACTCACATTTTTGCCTAAGAACACAGCCATGAATAAAGAATGGTACCAACACATCCTCCGAGAGCAACTTCTCCCAACCATCCAAGAACAGTTTGGTGACGAACAATGCCTTTTCCAGCATGATGGAGCACCTTGCCATAAGGCAAAAGAGATATCAGTCTTCGATTTCCACGGCGAGTGACTTATCTCCATGGTTGGTTGGTTGGGTCGAGAACAGCTCCGTTCTCCAGGGAAGGGGGAGACCCCTTCGGGGATGGATCCCTGCTTTAGCACCGGCCAGTCGGCTGTGGAGAGCCGACACGGCGGCGACACTTCCACCAGACCAGAGCAGCGTCCGGCTACTGGGGTGGAAGAAAAATCAAAAGTAGGCGGGCGTGGATTCCCCAGTAGCTTGTGTAGGTTTGCTACTTGCTTGCTAAGAGTAGCCACTTTGCCCCATTAGTCCTCTGCAAGCAAGCAGTTGCTACATTGAAAGTCAGCGCGGTCCACAATGTCCCGGAACAAAGCAAAATAAACACAGCTCCTGCAGCGCTGGAAATGTTCAATAGCTAGCTAGGCTAGCTGGGCTTCCGTGTCTCTCCCCCTATGCGGAATCTGGCAGGATCAGACAGGACAGACGGCAGCGCTCACAGCAACTAAACCCAAAACAGCCGCAGTAATAAAAGCCGCAGTATATAAAAACACTGTCAGCTTTACAAAAACAATAAACCTCGTTCAGCTTTCAACAACATACGTCACGCTCAGTATGGAATTCACAACTAAATGTTTTCCAGCTAGCTATCTTATAACTATTAACTGTCTAAAATGTGTTAAATGCTCTGCAGTTGTGCATTTGGTTTGCTAATTTAGTAGCTAGTTAGCCATCTTGCTACGTGGTTAGCTTCTTCCAAAATCAAGCATTCGCTTGGTAACAGCAGAGAATCTCCTTCTGGACCAAGAGCCTTGCTGGCTAATATTTTTTTTGCGCATGCAGAAAACTCTGAGTAGCATTTTGAGTCACTTGTATAGTTTAGGTCAGATACTGTACAAAATGTTCACAATGCACTCATTAGCATTTAGTTAGCATTCTCTATAGGATTTTACATGTGGTTGTTAGCATTGCTAAAATTCAGATTACAGAGTATCAGTGGGGTTTGAAAACAGCGCCCCTTGTGTTCAGTGCCGGTATTACCGAATATCCAGGTATGGCAGAAGTTCGGTATGAAGGTGTGACAATCTGGATACTGCCCAAGCCTACACACCATAACATTGATCACATTACCTCAACACACACAGATAAGCACACACCCCCAAGCATTGCACACACGCGCACTCACAGGCAGCCAGTCAATTCAGGAAGTAAACTAAAATTTCAATTCAATAATTGAAAAAAGGCAATATATTTTCAATGACTTTTTAATGAACTGAAAAGTAAAAAAGCTAGTTTCAATTCAAATCACTTCCTGAACTGACTGTCCAACCCTGACACACCCTGAAGCATTGATCACCATAACACACGACTACAACAGGACTATATTGATCACCTGAACACTACACAGGCTAACAGAGATCAGGAAAATAACAGAAATGGATACAAACCAGTAAGGACTCAAGGAGACATTAGAACCAACTACGGCGCTGGCCAATATCAACCAGTAAATGAGATCGCTAACAGCGCATAGTAGGATAGCTAGGATTATTTATTGTAACTTTTCTATTGTATTATATTGTTATATTTGAGTGTTTCAGTGAAAGGTAAGTGAGGGAGGCCCCACTCTTTCGCTTCCCCAGATGTTTAGTTAATTTTATTCCGATCTCTTTTGCATTATTGTAGCCTTTTCTGTAGCCTGTCAACTATGTGTCTGTCTATCCCTGTTCTCTCCTCTCTGCACAGGCCATACAAACGCTTCACACCGCGTGGCTGCTGCCACTCTAATCTGGTGGTCCCTGCGCCACGCACCCACGTGGAGTTCCAGGTCTCCGGCAGCCTCTGGAACTGCCGTTCTGCGCCAACAAGGCAGAGTTCATCTCAGCCTATGCTACCCTCCAGTCCCTCGACTTCTTGGCGCTGACGGAAACATGGATTACCACAGAAAATACTGCTACCCCTACTGCTCTTTCCTCGTCTGATCATGTGTTCTCGCATACCCCGAGAGCATCTGGTCAGCACAGCGGTGGCACAGGAATCCTCATCTCTCCCAAGTGGACATTCTCTCTTTTTCCCCTGACCCATCTGTCTATCTCCTCATTTGAATTCCATGCTGTCAGTCACTAGCCCATTCAAGCTTAACATCCTTGTAATTTATCGCCCTCCAGGTTCCCTTGGAGAGTTCATCAATGAGCTTGACGCCTTGATATGTTCCTTTCCTGAGGATGGCTCCCCCTCACAGTTCTGACTTCAACCTCCCTACGTCTGCCTTTGACTCATTTCTCTCTTTCTCCTTCTTTCTACTCCTTTCCTCTTTTGACCGCACTCTCTCACCCTCCCCCCCTACTCACAAGGCAGGCAATACGCTTGACTTCATCTTTACTAGATGCTGTTGTTCTACTAATCTCACTGCAACTCCCCTCCAAGTCTCCGACCACTACTTTGTATCCTTTTCTCTCTTGCTCTCCTCCAACACTACTCACTCTGCCCCTACTCAGATGGTAACGTGCAGTCGCAACCTTCGCTCTCTCTCTCCCGCTACTCTCTCCTCTGTTAAATCCTTCTCCCTCCGATCTCCTAATTCTGCCTCCTCAACCCTCCTCTCCTCCCTTTCTGCATCTTTTGACTCTCTATGTCCCCTATCCTCCCGGCCGGCTCGGTCCTCCCCTCCTGCTCCGTGGCTTGGCGACTCATTGCGAGCTCACAGAACAGGGCTCCGGGCAGCCGAGCGGAAATGGAGGAAAACTGGACTCCCTGCGGACCTGTAATCTTTTCACTCCCTCCTCTCTACATTTTCTTCCTCTGTTTCTGCTGCTAAAGCCACTTTCTACCACACTACATTTCAAGCCTCTGCCTCTAACCATAGGAAGCTCTTTGCCACCTTCTCCTCCCTGCTGAATCCTCCTCCTCCTCCCCCTCCCTCCTCCCTCCTCCCTCTCTGTGGATGACTTCGTCAACCATTTTGAAAAGAAGGTTGACGACATCCAATCCTCATTTATTAAGTCAAATGACACCGCTGGTCCTGCTCACACTGCCCTACCCTATGCTTTGACTTCTTTCTCCCCTCTCTCCAGATGAAATCTTGCGACTTGTGACGGCCGGCCGCCCAACAACCTGCCCGCTTGACCCTATCCCCTCCTCTCTTCTCCAGACCATTTCCGGAGACCTTCTCCCTTACCTCACCTCGCTCATCAACTCATTCTTGACCGCTGGCTATGTCCCTTCCGTCTTCAAGACAGCGAGAGTTGCACCCCTCCTCAAAAAACCTACACTCGATCCCTCCGATGTCAACTACTACAGACCAGTATCCCTTCTTTCTTTTCTCTCCAAAACTCTTGAGCATGCCGTCTCTAGCCAACTCTCCTGCTATCTCTCGCAGAATGACCTTCATGATCCAAACCAGTCAGGTTTCAAGACTGGTCATTCAACTGAGACTCTCTTCTCTGTGTCACGGAGGCTCTCCGCACTGCTAAAGCTAACTCTCTCTCCTCTTATCCTTCTAGACCTGTCTGCTGCCTTTGATACTGTGAACCATCAGATCCTGCTCTCCACCCTCTCCGAGTTGGGAATCTCCGGCCCTGCTCACTCTTGGATTGCGTCCTACCTGACAGGTTGTTCCTACCAGGTTGCGTGGCGAGAATCTCTCATCACCACGTGCTCTCACCACTGGTGTCCCTGAGGACTCAGTTCTAGGCCCTCTCCTATTCTCTCTATACACCAAGTCACTTGGCTCTGTCATATCCTCACATCGTCTCTCCTATCATTGCTACGCAGACGACACACAAGTAATTATTCTGATAACCAGGTGGCGAATCGCATCTCTGGCGGACATATCAGTGTGGATGTCGGATCACCACCTCAAGCTGAACCTCGGCAAGACGGAGCTGCTCTTCCTCCCGGGGAAGGACTGTCTCGCCATCACGGTTGACAACTTCATTGTGTCCTCCTCCCAGAGTGCAAGGAACCTTGGCGTGACCCTGGACAACACCCTGTCGTTCTCCGCTAACATCAAAGCGGTGACCCGATCCTGCAGGTTCATGCTCTACAACATTCGCAGAGTACGACCCTACCTTACACAGAAAGCGGTACAGGTCCTAATCCAGGCACTTGTCATCTCCCATCTGGATTACTGCAACTCGCTGTTGGCTGGGCTCCCTGCCTGTGCCATTAAACCCCTGCAACTCATCCAGAACGCTGCAGCCATCTGGTGTTCAACCTTCCCAAGTTCTCTCATGTCACCCCACTCCTCCGCACACTCCACTGGCTTCCAGTTGAAGCTCACGTCTACTACAAAACCATGGTGCTTGCCTACGGAGCTGTGAGGGGAACGGCACCTCCTTCCCTTCAGGCTCTGATCAGACCCTACACCCAAACGAGGGCACTACGTTCATCCACCTCTGGCCTGCTAGCCTCCCTACCTCTACGGAAGCACAGTTCCCGCTCAGCCCAGTCAAAGCTATTCGCTGCTCTGACACACCAATGGTGAAACAAGCTCCCCCACGACGCCAGGACAGCGGAGTCACTGACCACCTTCCGGAGACACTTGAAGCCCTACCTCTTTAAGGAATACCTGGAATAGTATAACAGTAATCCTTCTACACCCCCCCCCCCCCTCCTGGAAGGAGTGGAGTGTGGCTCTACTTACATTGAGCTTGTAGGGCATGGATTCAAAATAGATGGAGGTAGCAGAGATCCTCTTGGTGTCAGACATGTAACCATGGGTCAGACTGCAGAAGGACAACAACAACAACAGCATGTTAGGCAACATGACAATATTTATGTTATTCAATATACATTTACATTACCCTTTGGTCATTTAGCAGACGCTCTTATCTACAGTGATTTACAGTCAGCCTGCTTGGTAAGATAACCGTATAGCACCTTTATTTTAAGTTACTTACAATAAACATAATCTAATTCATATTTTTCCTCAATATAAGTTCAAATTAACAAGACAACACCTTGCAAAAATATGGTGCACACTATGACAGTAAAAGGTGAGTGAGTGAGGGACTGGTAGTCCGTGACTTGGTGAGGGAGAGAAATCAAGATAGAGATTGAGACAGAGAAAGTGAGAGAAACAGTGAGAGAGAGAGAAAGTCAGCGAACAAGATAAAAACAGAGACAGAGAGAGAAAGTGTGAGATAACGAGAGCTGAATAGACAGAAAGAGAGAGGAAGACAGCTACATACTGTCCACCGTCAGGCAGGTCTAGGCCCATGATGCGGTCATGAGGGTTGAGGACGGCGGTGTAGGCAGCAAAGTTTGCGGGAGAGCCAGAGTAGGGCTGGACGTTCACCCCCCACAGGGCAGGGTCCAGGTCAAAGGCCTCCAAGGCTCTCTTCTGGCACAACAACTCTATCTGGTCCACCACCTCAGCTCCACCATAATACCTGGAGGAGAGGAGAGGGTTAACACCATCTACTAACCCCCCTCAGCTCCACCATAATACCTGGAGGAGAGGAGAGGGTTAACACCATCTACTAAACCCCCTCAGCTCCACCATAATACCTGGAGGAGTGGAGAGGGTTAACACCATCTACTAAACCCCCTCAGCTCCACCATAGTACCTAGGAGAGGGTTAACACCATCTACTAACCCCCCTCAGCTCCACCATAATACCTGGAGGAGAGGGTTAACACTATCTACTAAACCCCCTCAGCTCCACCATAATACCTGGAGGAGAGGGTTAACACTATCTACTAACCCCCCTCAGCTCCACCATAATACCTGGAGGAGTGGAGAGGGTTAACACCATCTACTAAACCCCCTCAGCTCCACCATAATACCTAGAGGAGAGGGTTAACACCATCTACTAACCCCCTCAGCTCCACCATAATACCTGGAGGAGAGGAGAGGGTTAACACCATCTACTAACCCCCCTCAGCTCCACCATAATACCTAGAGGAGAGGGTTAACACCATCTACTAACCCCCTCAGCTCCACCATAATACCTAGAGGAGAGGAGAGGGTTAACACCATCTACTAACCCCCTCAGCTCCACCATAATACCTGGAGGAGAGGAGAGGGTTAACACCATCTACTAACCCCCTCAGCTCCACCATAATACCTAGAGGAGAGGAGAGGGTTAACACCATCTACTAACCCCCCTCAGCTCCACCATAATACCTAGGAGAGGGTTAACACCATCTACTAACCCCCTCAGCTCCACCATAATACCTAGAGGAGAGGGTTAACACCATCTACTAACCCCCTCAGCTCCACCATAATACCTGGAGGAGAGGAGAGGGTTAACACCATCTACTAACCCCCTCAGCTCCACCATAATACCTAGAGGAGAGGAGAGGGTTAACACCATCTACTAAACCCCCTCAGCTCCACCATAGTACCTGGAGGAGAGGGTTAACACCATCTACTAAACCCCCTCAGCTCCACCATAGTACCTAGAGGAGAGGGTTAACACCATCTACTAACCCCCCTCAGCTCCACCATAATACCTGGAGGAGAGGAGAGGGTTAACACCATCTACTAAACCCCCTCAGCTCCACCATAGTACCTGGAGGAGAGGAGAGGGTTAACACCATCTACTAACCCCCCTCAGCTCCACCATAGTACCTAGAGGAGAGGGTTAACACCATCTACTAAACCCCCTCAGCTCCACCATAGTACCTAGAGGAGAGGAGAGGGTTAACACCATCTACTAAACCCCCTCAGCTCCACCATAGTACCTAGGAGAGGGTTAACACTATCTACTAACCCCCCTCAGCTCCACCATAGTACCTGGAGGAGAGGAGAGGGTTAACACCATCTACTAAACCCCCTCAGCTCCACCATAATACCTGGAGGAGAGGAGAGGGTTAACACCATCTACTAACCCCCCTCAGCTCCACCATAATACCTGGAGGAGAGGAGAGGGTTAACACCATCTACTAACCCCCCTCAGCTCCACCATAATACCTAGAGGAGAGGAGAGGGTTAACACCATCTACTAACCCCCCTCAGCTCCACCATAGTACCTAGAGGAGAGGAGAGGGTTAACACTATCTACTAACCCCCCTCAGCTCCACCATAATACCTGGAGGAGAGGAGAGGGTTAACACCATCTACTAAACCCCCTCAGCTCCACCATAATACCTGGAGGAGAGGAGAGGGTTAACACCATCTACTAACCCCCCTCAGCTCCACCATAATACCCAGGAGAGGGTTAACACCATCTACTAAACTCCCTCAGCTCCACCATAATACCTGGAGGAGAGGAGAGGGTTAACACCATCTACTAAACCCCCTCAGCTCCACCATAGTACCTAGAGGAGAGGGTTAACACCATCTACTAAACCCCCTCAGCTCCACCATAATACCTGGAGGAGAGGAGAGGGTTAACACCATCTACTAAACCCCCTCAGCTCCACCATAGTACCTAGAGGAGAGGGTTAACACCATCTACTAACCCCCCTCAGCTCCACCATAGTACCTAGAGGAGAGGGTTAACACCATCTACTAAACTCCCTCAGCTCCACCATAATACCTGTATTAAAAATAAAAAAACAGAAATACCTTATTTACATAAGTATTCAGACCCTTTGCTATGTGACTCGAAATTGAGCTCAGGTGCATCCTGTTTCCATTGATCATCCTTGAGATGTTTCTACAACTTGATTGGAGTCCACCCGTGGTAAATGACGTTGATTGGACAAGATTTGGAAAGGCACATACCTGTCTTTATAAGGTCCCACAGTTCACAGTGCATGTCAGAGCAAAAACCAAGCAATTAGGTCGAAGGAATTGTCCGTAGAGCTCCGAGACAGGATTGTGTCGAGGCACAGACCTGGGGAAGGGTACCAAAAAATGTCTGCAGCATTGAAGGTCCCCAAGAACACAGTGCCCTCCATCATTCTTAAATGGAAGATGTTTGGAACCACCAAGACTCTTCCTAGAGTTGGCCGCCCAGCCAAACTGAGCAATCGGGGGAGAAGGACCTTTGTTAGGGAGGTGACCAAGAACCCGATGGTCACTCTGACAGAGCTCCAGAGTTCCTCTGTGGAGATGGAAGAAACTTCCAGAAGGACAACCATCTCTGCAGCACTCCACCAATCAGGCCTTTATGGTAGAGTGGCCAGACGGAAGCCACTCCTCAGTAAAAGGCACATGACAGCCTGCTTGGAGTTTGCCAAAAGGCACCTAAAGGACTCTCAGACCATGAGAAACAAGATCTTCTGGTCTGATGAAACCAAGATTGAACTCTTTGGCCTGAATGCCAAGCGTCACGTCTGGAGGAAACCTGGCACAATCCCTACGGTGAAGCATGGTGGTGGCAGAATCATGCTGTGAGGATGTTTTTCAGCGGCAGGGACTGTGAGACTAGTCAGGATCGAGTGAATGATGAACGGAGCAAAGTACAGAGAGATCCTTGATGAAAACCTGCTCCAGAGTGCTCAGGACCTCAGACTGGGGTGAATGTTCCCCTTCCAATAGGACAATGACCGTAAGCACACTGCCAAGACAATGCAGGAGTGGTTTCGGGACAATTCTCTGAATGTCCTTGAGTGGCCCAGCCAGAGCCAGGACTTGAACCCTATCGAACATCTCTGGAGAGACCTGAAAATACCTGTGCAGCGACGCTCCCCATCCAACCTGACAGAGCTTGAGCGGATCTGCAGAGAAGAATGGGAGAAACTACCCAAATACAAGTGTGCCAAGCTTGTAGCGTCATACCCAAGAAGACTCCAAGCTGTAAACGCTGCCAAAGGTTCTTCAACAAAGTACTGAGTCAAGGGTCTGAATACTTACACTACCTGTCAAAAAGTTTATTACACATTCAAGGGTTTTTCTTTATTTTACTATTTTCTACATTGTAGAATAACACATATGGAATCATGTAGTAACCAAAAAAGCATTAAACATATCAAAATATATGTTATATTTGAGATGCTTCAAACAGCCACCCTTTGCCTTGATGACAGCTTTGCACACTCTTGGCATTCTCTCAACCAGCTTCACCTGGAATGCTTTTTCAACAGTCTTGAAGGAGTTCCCACATATGCTGAGCACTAGTTGGCTGCTTTTCCTTCACTCTGCCGTCCAACTCATCCCAAACCATCTCAATTGGGTTGAGGTCGAGGGATTGTGGAGGCCAGGTCATCTGATGCAGCACTCCATCACTCCCCTTCTTGGTAAAATAGCCCTTACACAGCCTGGAGGTGTGTTGGGTCATTGTCCTGTTGAAAAACAAATGATAGTCCAACTAAGCCCAAACCAGATGGGATTGCGTATCGCTGCAGAATGCTGTGGTAGCCATGCTGGTTAAGTGTGCCTTGAATTCTAAATAAAATCAGACAGTGTCACCAGCAAAGCACCCCCAGACCATAACACCTCCTCCTCCATGCTTTACGGTGTGAAATACACATGCAGGGATCATACGTTCACCCACACCGTGTCTCACAAAGACACGGCGGTTGGAATGAAAAATCTCCAATTTGGACTCCAGACTAAAGGACACATTTCCACCGGTCTAATGTCCATTGCTCGTGTTTCTTGGCCCAAGCAAGTCTCTTCTAATTATTGGTGTCCTTTAGTAGTGGTTTCTTTGCAACAATTTGACCATGAAGGCCTGATTCACACAGTCTCCTCTGAACAGTTGATGTTGCGATGTGTCCGTTAATTGAACTCTGAAGCATTTATTTGGGCTGCAATTTCTGAGGCTGGTAACTCTAATAAACATATCCTCTGCAGCAGAGGTAACTCTGGATCTTCCATTCCCGTTGCGGTCCTCATGAGAGCCAGTTGTGTCATAGCGCTTGATGGTTTTTGCGACGGTACTTGAAGAAACTTTCAAAGTTCTTGAAATGTTCCGTATTGATGGACCATGTCTTAAAGTAATGATGGACTGTTGTTTCTCTTTGCTTATTTTAAACTGTTCTTGCCATAATATGGATTTGGTATTTTACCAAATAGGTAAAATGTATACCACCCCTACCTTGTCACAACACAACTGATTGGTTATTTCATAGTTTTGCTGTCTTCACTATTATCCTACAATGTAAAAAATAGTAAATATAAGGAAAAACCCTTTTCTGAGTAAGAGTTCTAAAACTTGACAGGTAGTGTATGTAAATGTGATATTTCATTTGCAAACATTTCTAAAAAAAGAAAAAAAAATTGTTTTGTCATTATGGGGTATTGTGTGTCGATTGAGGATAAACCATTTATTTTTTTGAATAAGGCTGTAACGTAACAAAATGTGGAAAAGGTCAAGGGGGCTGTATACTTCCCAAATGCACTGTACTAAACCCCCTCAGCTCCACCATAATACCTGGAGGAGAGGGTTAACACCATCTACTAACCCCCCTCAGCTCCACCATAATACCTGGAGGAGAGGAGAGGGTTAACACCATCTACTAACCCCCCTCAGCTCCACCATAATACCTGGAGGAGAGGAGAGGGTTAACACTATCTACTAACCCCCCTCAGCTCCACCATAATACCTGGAGGAGAGGAGAGGGTTAACACCATCTACTAAACCCCCTCAGCTCCACCATAATACCTGGAGGAGAGGGTTAACACCATCTACTAACCCCCCTCAGCTCCACCATAATACCTGGAGGAGAGGAGAGGGTTAACACCATCTACTAAACCCCCTCAGCTCCACCATAATACCTGGAGGAGAGGGTTAACACCATCTACTAACCCCCCTCAGCTCCACCATAATACCTGGAGGAGTGGAGAGGGTTAACACCATCTACTAACCCCCCTCAGCTCCACCATAATACCTGGAGGAGTGGAGAGGGTTAACACCATCTACTAAACCCCCTCAGCTCCACCATAGTACCCAGGAGAGGGTTAACACCATCTACTAAACCCCCTCAGCTCCACCATAGTACCCAGGAGAGGGTTAACACCATCTACTAACCCCCTCAGCTCCACCATAATACCTAGAGGAGAGGAGAGGGTTAACACCATCTACTAAACCCCCTCAGCTCCACCATAATACCTAGAGGAGAGGGTTAACACCATCTACTAACCCCCTCAGCTCCACCATAATACCTGGAGGAGAGGGTTAACACCATCTACTAACCCCCCCTCAGCTCCACCATAATACCTGGAGGAGAGGGTTAACACCATCTACTAACCCCCCTCAGCTCCACCATAATACCTAGAGGAGAGGGTTAACACCATCTACTAACCCCCCTCAGCTCCACCATAATACCTGGAGGAGAGGGTTAACACCATCTACTAAACCCCCCTCAGCTCCACCATAGTACCTAGAGGAGAGGGTTAACACCATCTACTAACCCCCCTCAGCTCCACCATAATACCTAGAGGAGAGGAGAGGGTTAACACCATCTACTAACCCCCCTCAGCTCCACCATAATACCTAGAGGAGAGGAGAGGGTTAACACCATCTACTAACCCCCCTCAGCTCCACCATAGTACCTAGAGGAGAGGGTTAACACCATCTACTAAACCCCCTCAGCTCCACCATAATACCTGGAGGAGAGGGTTAACACCATCTACTAACCCCCCTCAGCTCCACCATAGTACCTAGAGGAGAGGGTTAACACCATCTACTAACCCCCCTCAGCTCCACCATAATACCTAGAGGAGAGGAGAGGGTTAACACCATCTACTAAACCCCCTCAGCTCCACCATAATACCTAGAGGAGAGGATTAACACCATCTACTAACCCCCCTCAGCTCCACCATAATACCTGGAGGAGAGGGTTAACACCATCTACTAACCCCCCTCAGCTCCACCATAATACCTGGAGGAGAGGGTTAACACCATCTACTAACCCCCCTCAGCTCCACCATAATACCTGGAGGAGAGGGTTAACACCATCTACTAACCCCCCTCAGCTCCACCATAGTACCTAGGAGAGGGTTAACACCATCTACTAACCCCCCTCAGCTCCACCATAGTACCTAGAGGAGAGGGTTAACACCATCTACTAACCCCCCTCAGCTCCACCATAGTACCTAGAGGAGAGGGTTAACACTATCTACTAACCCCCCTCAGCTCCACCATAATACCTAGAGGAGAGGAGAGGGTTAACACCATCTACTAACCCCCTCAGCTCCACCATAATACCTGGAGGAGAGGGTTAACACCATCTACTAACCCCCCTCAGCTCCACCATAATACCTAGAGGAGAGGGTTAACACCATCTACTAACCCCCCTCAGCTCCACCATAGTACCTGGAGGAGAGGAGAGGGTTAACACCATCTACTAACCCCCCTCAGCTCCACCATAGTACCTAGGAGAGGGTTAACACCATCTACTAACCCCCCTCAGCTCCACCATAATACCTAGAGGAGAGGAGAGGGTTAACACCATCTACTAACCCCCCTCAGCTCCACCATAATACCTGGAGGAGAGGAGAGGGTTAACACTATCTACTAACCCCCCTCAGCTCCACCATAATACCTGGAGGAGAGGAGAGGGTTAACACCATCTACTAAACCCCCTCAGCTCCACCATAATACCTGGAGGAGAGGGTTAACACCATCTACTAACCCCCCTCAGCTCCACCATAATACCTGGAGGAGAGGAGAGGGTTAACACCATCTACTAAACCCCTCAGCTCCACCATAATACCTGGAGGAGAGGGTTAACACCATCTACTAACCCCCTCAGCTCCACCATAATACCTGGAGGAGTGGAGAGGGTTAACACCATCTACTAACCCCCCTCAGCTCCACCATAATACCTGGAGGAGTGGAGAGGGTTAACACCATCTACTAAACCCCCTCAGCTCCACCATAGTACCCAGGAGAGGGTTAACACCATCTACTAAACCCCCTCAGCTCCACCATAGTACCCAGGAGAGGGTTAACACCATCTACTAACCCCCCTCAGCTCCACCATAATACCTAGAGGAGAGGAGAGGGATAACACCATCTACTAAACCCCTCAGCTCCACCATAATACCTAGAGGAGAGGGTTAACACCATCTACTAACCCCCTCAGCTCCACCATAATACCTGGAGGAGAGGGTTAACACCATCTACTAACCCCCTCAGCTCCACCATAATACCTGGAGGAGAGGGTTAACACCATCTACTAACCCCCTCAGCTCCACCATAATACCTAGAGGAGAGGGTTAACACCATCTACTAACCCCCCTCAGCTCCACCATAATACCTGGAGGAGAGGGTTAACACCATCTACTAAACCCCCCTCAGCTCCACCATAGTACCTAGAGGAGAGGGTTAACACCATCTACTAACCCCCTCAGCTCCACCATAATACCTAGAGGAGAGGAGAGGGTTAACACCATCTACTAACCCCCCTCAGCTCCACCATAATACCTAGAGGAGAGGAGAGGGTTAACACCATCTACTAACCCCCCTCAGCTCCACCATAGTACCTAGAGGAGAGGGTTAACACCATCTACTAAACCCCCTCAGCTCCACCATAATACCTGGAGGAGAGGGTTAACACCATCTACTAACCCCCCTCAGCTCCACCATAATACCTAGAGGAGAGGGTTAACACCATCTACTAACCCCCCTCAGCTCCACCATAGTACCTGGAGGAGAGGAGAGGGTTAACACCATCTACTAACCCCCCTCAGCTCCACCATAGTACCTAGGAGAGGGTTAACACCATCTACTAACCCCCCTCAGCTCCACCATAATACCTAGAGGAGAGGAGAGGGTTAACACCATCTACTAACCCCCCTCAGCTCCACCATAATACCTTGGAGGAGAGGAGAGGGTTAACACTATCTACTAACCCCCCTCAGCTCCACCATAATACCTGGAGGAGAGGAGAGGGTTAACACCATCTACTAAACCCCCTCAGCTCCACCATAATACCTGGAGGAGAGGGTTAACACCATCTACTAACCCCCCTCAGCTCCACCATAATACCTGGAGGAGAGGAGAGGGTTAACACCATCTACTAAACCCCCTCAGCTCCACCATAATACCTGGAGGAGAGGGTTAACACCATCTACTAACCCCCCTCAGCTCCACCATAATACCTGGAGGAGTGGAGAGGGTTAACACCATCTACTAACCCCCCTCAGCTCCACCATAATACCTGGAGGAGTGGAGAGGGTTAACACCATCTACTAAACCCCCTCAGCTCCACCATAGTACCCAGGAGAGGGTTAACACCATCTACTAAACCCCCTCAGCTCCACCATAGTACCCAGGAGAGGGTTAACACCATCTACTAACCCCCCTCAGCTCCACCATAATACCTAGAGGAGAGGAGAGGGTTAACACCATCTACTAAACCCCCTCAGCTCCACCATAATACCTAGAGGAGAGGGTTAACACCATCTACTAACCCCCCTCAGCTCCACCATAATACCTGGAGGAGAGGGTTAACACCATCTACTAACCCCCCTCAGCTCCACCATAATACCTGGAGGAGAGGGTTAACACCATCTACTAACCCCCCTCAGCTCCACCATAATACCTAGAGGAGAGGGTTAACACCATCTACTAACCCCCCTCAGCTCCACCATAATACCTGGAGGAGAGGGTTAACACCATCTACTAAACCCCCTCAGCTCCACCATAGTACCTAGAGGAGAGGGTTAACACCATCTACTAACCCCCCTCAGCTCCACCATAATACCTAGAGGAGAGGAGAGGGTTAACACCATCTACTAACCCCCTCAGCTCCACCATAATACCTGGAGGAGAGGAGAGGGTTAACACCATCTACTAACCCCCCTCAGCTCCACCATAGTACCTAGAGGAGAGGGTTAACACCATCTACTAAACCCCCTCAGCTCCACCATAATACCTGGAGGAGAGGGTTAACACCATCTACTAACCCCCCTCAGCTCCACCATAGTACCTAGAGGAGAGGGTTAACACCATCTACTAACCCCCCTCAGCTCCACCATAATACCTAGAGGAGAGGAGAGGGTTAACACCATCTACTAAACCCCCTCAGCTCCACCATAATACCTAGAGGAGAGGAGAGGGTTAACACCATCTACTAACCCCCCTCAGCTCCACCATAATACCTGGAGGAGAGGGTTAACACCATCTACTAACCCCCTCAGCTCCACCATAATACCTGGAGGAGAGGGTTAACACCATCTACTAACCCCCTCAGCTCCACCATAGTACCTAGGAGAGGGTTAACACCATCTACTAACCCCCTCAGCTCCACCATAGTACCTAGAGGAGAGGGTTAACACCATCTACTAACCCCCTCAGCTCCACCATAGTACCTAGAGGAGAGGGTTAACACTATCTACTAACCCCCCTCAGCTCCACCATAATACCTAGAGGAGAGGAGAGGGTTAACACCATCTACTAACCCCCCTCAGCTCCACCATAATACCTGGAGGAGAGGGTTAACACCATCTACTAACCCCCCTCAGCTCCACCATAGTACCTAGAGGAGAGGGTTAACACCATCTACTAACCCCCTCAGCTCCACCATAATACCTAGAGGAGAGAGGGTTAACACCATCTACTAACCCCCTCAGCTCCACCATAGTACCTGGAGGAGAGGGAGTTAACACCATCTACTAACCCCCCTCAGCTCCACCATAGTACCTAGAGGAGAGGGTTAACACCATCTACTAACCCCCCTCAGCTCCACCATAATACCTGGAGGAGAGGAGAGGGTTAACACCATCTACTAACCCCCCTCAGCTCCACCATAGTACCTGGAGGAGGAGAGGGTTAACACCATCTACTAACCCCCTCAGCTCCACCATAATACCTGGAGGAGAGGAGAGGGTTAACACCATCTACTAAACCCCCTCAGCTCCACCATAGTACCTGGAGGAGAGGAGAGGGTTAACACCATCTACTAACCCCCCTCAGCTCCACCATAATACCTGGAGGAGAGGAGAGGGTTAACACCATCTACTAACCCCCCTCAGCTCCACCATAGTACCTAGAGGAGAGGGTTAACACCATCTACTAACCCCCCTCAGCTCCACCATAATACCTGGAGGAGAGGAGAGGGTTAACACCATCTACTAACCCCCCTCAGCTCCACCTTAGTGAGAACAGGGCCATGTTCATTAGATCACACAACAGAAGAAAACAGACTGAAACAAGGACGATCTACCGGTACTCGTCCGATTAGAAACACTCATCCACTTTCCGTTGAGTGCCATAAATAAAATGGGTCAGAACAATAGCTGTGCCTAATTGCCAACGCAGGAATTATAATCCCAATACTGATTAAAACTGTTCTGGGGAATTGGGTGAAAAAGGAAAAGGTGCCTAGGTACAGTATGTTGGAGGGGAAATGGGAAAAGGACAACAGATGGACAGGATACAGTCGTCATTTTCAATCTGATCATTACAGTCATTTCAATAAGTACAGTCAAAAACAGTGGGGAGTCAAAGTAACAGCAGTACAAAGCAGAGTAAGTCTTGCTCACAGTGTTCCAATAGCCACACTAGCATGCTACTGCTAATGAAGCAATGCATTGGGCATGCATTCTAAGTGGTGTGCGCTAGCCTAGTATGGACATTGTTAAGTAGTAGCCTTACCTCCTGCCTGGGTAGCCCTCTGAGTACTTGTTATTGAGGCAGGATCCTTGGGCCTCCAGGGCAGCCCGACTGCAGAAGTTCTGGAGAGGAGAGGCAAACCAGACGCTGCACATCAGGATCAGATCAATGCAGGAGACGGATGGAACATGCCAAGGCAAATTCAAAACTGTTAAAAAGTGATTAGGAGAACACTAACATGTGACAGCAAAATGGATGCAGAGGACGTGAACTCGAAACTGGGTCATGTTTACTGGTTGTTCAGGAGGTAAAGGGGAAGTCAGATGTGTGGAATAGATGTGACTAGTTGTGGAAAATACTGGAGATCAAGAAAAATAAAGGTAGGATATTTATATATACACACACCTGTTTGGCATCATATTATGTTACGCCAAACAGGTGCTGTTAGATTACAATATTTTTCTGACTGTTTGGAACAATGTAAAAAGACTAAATCAACTATAAAATGTACCAGAGAGTGTGTAGTAAAAAGCAATGGTAAAGCCTTTATTAAAGACTAAAAACAGTCGCATTTATTAGTGAATCCAATTTCCGAAATGGAACGGTTTATTTATTGTTTACACTAAATGATTCAAGGGTCGCTTTGTGATTTTATTTAAAAACTAAAATCCTTGATCGCATTTCAAATCATGAATGACTCGTATGCTGTGTGATGACATGAACGAATGAATGATTGACACAGTAGCCTATATAAGTATTGAAATATAGGCCTAAGTAAGTTACGGTATTAAGGCTAAACAGGATGAGCTCTTAGGCCTACAGCTCGATGGTGGTTATACAAGGCTTCTATACTAAGCCTACTAATGATAATTACACTACTTATTATTATGATCATAATAATAACAATAAGTATATCAAGAATAAATATTATTTTTGACAATTTGGAACCGTGTAAACACTAAATAAATTATAAATAATACCAGAGAGGCTGTTGAACTTAAAACAAAAAAAAGTGTAAAGCCTTTATTACGGAATAGCAAAATATAAAAAACATCCACATTTGTGAAATTGTTTATCCGACATGTTGTGGCCGCGTGAGGTTTGGTGCTCCAAGGAATCAGTAGATTATTAACAAACACTCAAACAGGCAACAGAATCAGGATCCGTCTTATTTCTGTAGATATACAGTGCATTCGGAAAGTATTCAGACCCCTTGACTTTTTCCACATTTTGTTAGGTTACAGACTTATTCTAAAATTGATTAAATTGTTCCCCCCCTTCATCAATCTACACACAATACCCCATAATGACAAAGGAAACACAGGCTTATAAATATTTGCTAATTTATCAAAAAATACTAAACTGAATTATCACATTTACATTTTCCAGGATTTTCATGACCGTACGAAGCCTGTTTGCTGACCAAAAATGTGCTATAACTGTGCAAATAATTCACTCATTAACAAGCAATATCAACAAAATGTGCGCACGCGGCTAAATGTGGATCTGCTCTTTGATCTCACTAGTGCATCTCGCAGCCGGGATGACTGAAAGACCGCTCTGCCGGTCAATGCAATGCAATCCTACGGCGATACGCTCTGCAGAAATTCTGATAACAGCAGGGCAATTCCATGGTAATCGAGCGACATGGAGACTTTTTCACTTAAAGATGTATTGTCAAACAAAAACCAATGATTGCAAAGTTAAACAAACCATACAACTCTATGCACAATGACTACTTTTAACAATTTCAACAGAACAGAAGTTTAGAATAAGGCTGTAACGTAACAAAATGTGGAAAAGGTGAAAGGGTCTGAATACTTTCCGAAGGCAAAGTATTTGATTTATAAAAGACAGGCACATTTAACAGTTAGGCTATTGATTATAGACCTAATTAAAAGTTGGGGTTTCCGCTCTCCTCACTTTTCTTAAACAATTAAGGCAAGGGCTGTTTTCTCGTCTCCTACCTGTTTCCGCCACATTGTTCTCAACACCAATATGCTGGTTAAATGAGCTATTATGCACATAGCAACATGGTCTAGAAAAAGGCGGCAATTAAACAACTCACTGATGTGTTTCAGAGCCGCGGACAGCGACAGCTATCCAACGCGGTCGAAAGCGCATTTGTTAGAAAATATTATTTGTATTAGTGTTGCACCATTATTCTTAAATAACATAACCATATACAATTTCAGTAGCACGTTTTTGAGTGATGGACTGCCCCATCCCCACGGCCTCCACAGTGGATCAGTCCACTCAGGCAGGAGCTAAAAATCAGACAGGTGTCTTGTACACCATGATTGTATTTTTTTGTGCTACTGCTCAACTAAATAAATCTCAGGTCGACCAACAGCCTATCGACCAAACAATGGACCAGTCGACTAAATGGGGTTAGCCCTAAAATAGTTCCAACTCTGTTGCCACCAACTAAGAGCGTCTTAGTCCATTTGACAGCTTAGGTGGCAGAGAGCCTGGATGTTACAGTGTTTCTAAGGACAGTTTAGGTGCCCTGCTATAACAACCATAAGTAGTGTCAGACCCACCCATGGAGAGGGAAGGGACTGTCTGTAACCACTACTGACAGTGTCAGTGAGAGGGAAGGGACTGTCTGTAACCACTACTGGACAGTGTCAGTGAGAGGAAGGTGACAGGGGATTGACACCTCAGTGTGGCATCTGGACTCCTCAGCTCAGATTATCACAGCGCCTGTCAGGTGTCAGGCCGCGTCACAAATGCTGCTACAGTCACACACAGCACGGGGGGCCTCCCTACAGAGTTGTATGCTAATGCCTCTCAGACGTCACCTCCACTGAGGAGGAGGTGAGGAGAGATAACAGCTTACACACACACACACAGCTTTCTGCTGTGTGCCACACTGAGAAAGCACTTCACATTAGACTTGGAAATGCAAATCGCTGCCTGTGTGTTTTCCTCTTAAAAAACAACCAGGCCGAGCTAGTGGAACGTCAAGCAGGAGGCCTTTGCTGTAGCCTGCCTGCAGAGAGGAGGGGAGGGTGTGCGTTTGTGTTTTGCGAGGAGAGAAGGGGGTGGTATGAAGATATCAGCTTTATCTCACACTACAGTGGGCTGCTTTGTGTTGAGAGGTGGCTGATCTATTCCACTGAGCTGAGAGAGAGAGAGACAGAGAGAGAGAGAGAGAGAGAGAGAGAGAGAGAGACAGACAGACAGACAGACAGACAGACAGACAGAGAGACAGAGACAGAGAGAGACAGACAGACAGACAGACAGACAGACAGACAGAAAGACAGAGAGACAGAGAGACAGAGAGACAGAGAGACAGAGAGACAGAGAGACAGAGAGAAAGGAGGGTTGATGCAGGAGGGTTGATAAGGAGGGAGGAAGACCAGGGGATCAACACTGAATAAAGGACCGGTGTGTCTTTATTTGAATAGTAAAATACCACTTGTTTATGGGATTGAAACCAAAAGATGTATTGATTGACCTGATGACACTCCCCTTGTGTACGGTGAGTGACTGACCGAGTGAGGTCAGAGAGTGAGTGTGTTGATTAGGTCTACCTAATATATACAGTGCATTCGGAAAGTATTCAGACCCCTTGACTTCTTCCACATTTTGTTACCTTACAGCTTTATTCTAAAATGGATTAAATTCAATTTTTCCCCCTCAATCTACACACAATACCCCATAATGACAAAGCGAACAGGTTTAATTCCAGAACACAGTGGCCTCCATCATTCTTAAATGGAAGATGTTTGGAACCACCAAGACTCTTCCTAGAGCTGGTCGCCTGGCCAAACTGAGAAGTTGGGGTAGAAGGGCCTTGGTCAGGGAGGTGACCAAGAACCCGATGGTCACTCCGACAGAGCTCCTCTGTGGAGATGGAAGAACCTTCCAGAAGGACAACCATCTCTGCAGCACTCCACCAATCAGGCCTGTATGGTAGAGTGGCCAGACGGAAGCCACTCCTCAGTAAAAAGCACATGACAGCCCACTTGGAGTTTGCCAAAAGGCACCTAAAGGAATCTCAGACCATGAGAAACAAGATCCTCTGGTCTGATGAAACCAAGATTGAACTCTTTGGCCTAAATGCCAAGCGTCACGTCTGGAGGAAACCTGCTCCAGAGCACTCAGGACCTCAGACTGGGGCTAAGGTTCACCTTCCAACAGGACAACGACCCTAAGCACACAACCAAGACAATGCAGGAGTGGCTTCGCGACAAGTCTCTGACTGTCCTTGAGTGGCCCAGCCAGGGCCTGGACTTGAACCCGATTGAACATCTCTGGAGAGACCTTGTAGCGTCATACCCAAGAAGACTCCAGGCTGTAATCACTGCCAAAGGCGTTTCAATAAAGTACTGAGTAAAATGTCTGAACACTTATGTAAATGTGATATTTCCATTTTTTATTTCTAATAACCAGTTTTTCCTTTGTCATTATGGGGTATTGTGTGTAGATTGATGATGGGGAAAAAAACAATTTAATCAATTTTAGAATAAGGCTGTAACGTAACAAAATGTGGAAAAAGTCTAGTTATCTGTTGACTGAATTGATGTGTCCTCTCCTTCAGTTCAGTAGCCTATCGAGTTTTTATGCATTTGACTGTCAGATAACTGGGCGCACAGTGCGGGAGACACAGCTGCTCACGGCAATGAGAGGTAGGCCTATCCCTGCTCCAATACAGTGGGGGAAAAAAGTATTTATTTGCAAATTATGGTGGAAAAATAAGTATTTGGTCAATAACAAAAGTTTCTCAATACTTTGTTATATACCCTTTGTTGGCAATGACACAGGTCAAACGTTTTCTGTAAGTCTTCACAAGGTTTTCACACACTGTTGCTGGTATTTTGGCCCATTCCTCCATGCAGATCTCCTCTAGAGCAGTGATGTTTTGGGGCTGTCGCTGGGCAACACAGACTTTCAACTCCCTCCAAAGATTTTCTATGGGGTTGAGATCTGGAGACTGGCTAGGCCATTCCAGGACCTTGAAATGCTTCTTACGAAGCCACTCCTTCGTTGCCCGGGCGGTGTGTTTGGGATCATTGTCATGCTGAAAGACCCAGCCACGTTTCATCTTCAATGCCCTTGCTGATGGAAGGAGGTTTTCACTCAAAATCTCACGATACATGGCCCCATTCATTCTTTCCTTTACACGGATCAGTTGTCCTGGTCCCTTTGCAGAAAAACAGCCCCAAAGCATGATGTTTCCACCCCCATGCTTCACAGTAGGTATGGTGTTCTTTGGATGCAACTCAGCATTCTTTGTCCTCCAAACACGACGAGTTGAGTTTTTACCAAAAAAGTTCTATTTTGGTTTCATCTGACCATATGACATTCTCCCAATCCTCTTCTGGATCATCCAAATGCACTCTAGCAAACTTCAGACGGGCCTGGACATGTACTGGCTTAAGCAGGGGGACACGTCTGGCACTGCAGGATTTGAGTCCCTGGCGGCGTAGTGTGTTACTGATGGTAGGCTTTGTTACTTTGGTCCCAGCTCTCTGCAGGTCATTCACTAGGTCCCCCCGTGTGGTTCTGGGATTTTTGCTCACCGTTCTTGTGATCATTTTGACCCCACAGGGTGAGATCTTGCGTGGAGCCCCAGATCAAGGGAGATTATCAGTGGTCTTGTATGTCTTCCATTTCCTAATAATTGCTCCCACAGTTGATTTCTTCAAACCAAGCTGCTTACCTATTGCAGATTCAGTCTTCCCAGCCTGGTGCAGGTCTACAATTTTGTTTCTGCTGTCCTTTGACAGCTCTTTGGTCTTGGCCATAGTAGAGTTTGGAGTGTGACTGTTTGAGGTTGTGGACAGGTGTCTTTTATACTGATAACAAGTTCAAACAGGTACCATTAATACAGGTAACGAGTGGAGGACAGAGGAGCTTCTTAAAGAAGAAGTTACAGGTCTGTGAGAGCCAGAAATCTTGCTTGTTTGTAGGTGACCAAATACTTATTTTCCACCATCATTTGCAAATAAATTCATTAAAAATCCTACAATGTGATTTTCTGGAATTTTTTTCCTCAATTTGTCTGTCATAGTTGACGTGTACCTATGATGAAAATTACAGGCCTCTCTCATCTTTTTAAGTGGGAGAACTTGCACAATTGGTGGCTGACTAAATACTTTTTTTCCCCACTGTATCTAGATGTGTATCGAACCTTCCATGAAAGGAGAGATGCACATCCCTAGTATGACTCTGGGCCTACCGATGTAGCTCTTTCTCAACTGCCCATACTAGACGGACTTACATAAAGCTTACCTCAGAGGCCATGAGGCCTTCTCTTTATGACAGGCAGCCAACCAGCAAGCCAGAAAGACAGCTAGCTAGCCAGCCAAACACAGACAGACAGAAAGACAAGCAGCGCACCAGACAGCCAGCCACACACACATCTTACTGCACCTCAGAGGCGATGAGCTCCAGTCCCCGACACTGCCTGTCCTTCTCTTTCCGCAGCAGGTCCCACATCTCTGGGTCATCCTGGGCCAGACTGTCCTGCCCTGTCCATGGGGCCTCCTGCTCCACACTACGGGTAGCCGCATGCTGACCCCTCCTCGCCCCCACGCTGCTCAGGGCCACCGGGGCACGCTGGCACAACGGCTGGTAGGGAGAACACAGACAGAGAGAAACAGAGAAGGGAAGAGGTAATTTATGGATCCATGACAAAAATAACTGGGTTGTGTTCAATTGATGCAGCGGGCACAAAAAGGTTTTAGAAACAGAGGCGGCGTTAGCATGCTAAAAATGGCAATTTCACAAGAACACACCTCTGATCTACAAATCCCATTGGTTAAGACAATAGTAGCAGTGGCAGCAGCTTATTTGCTGAATACCTGGGACGCGGGGAGGGGTGGTGGTGGTTGGAGTTGTCAACAAAGCAGCATGACATTAAAATATGATGCCAAGTTTTCGAACTACCGGTAGTTTTTTGGAGAAGATATATAAAGCGATCTGTGCATTTGAACAACAGCATAAATACACCCATTTTACTTGTGCATGTCAAAAACCGAATGACCACAGCTGCCACTGTTCTGAACAGATTAGATTATACTATTTAGAACGAGCAGCCGGTTTACGAATGAATGCACCAGGAAAAACACAACACGCACACAGATGCAATAAGTGAAAATACATTATCCAACTAGGGATAGCTAACAATGTCACAAAGCATGATGCACTAGCCAGTTAAACTTTTATTCTGAAATAACTTCATATTTCCGAGTTAGTCAGATATTAGTTTAGCTGGTCTTGAAATTGGCATGGGAGCAAGCTACCAGGGAGCTAACTAGCTAGCTATAGCTATCAACCAGCTAGCTGCTTACCAAAAGGTAGATAGCCTGCAGATAGTATTCACATCCCTTTACTTTTTCCACGTTTTGTTGTGTTACCGCCTGAATTTTGTTACTGGTCTACACACAATGCACCATAACGTGAAAGTAGAATTGTGTTTTACAATTTTTTTTTTTTTTACAAATTCATTATAAATTAAAATCTGAAATGTCTTGAGTCAATATGTATTCAACCCATTTGTTATGGCAAGCCTAAATAAGTTCAGGAGTAAACATTAGCTTAACAAGTCACATAATAAGTTGCATGGACTCGCTGTGTGCAATAGTGTTTAACATGATTTTTGAATGACTACCTCGTCTCTGTACCCCACACATACAATTATCTGTATCATCCCTCAGTCGAGCAGTGAATTTCAAAAACAGATTCAACCATAAAGACCAGGGAGGTTTTCCAATGCCTCACAAAGAAGGGCACCTATTGGTAGATGGGTAAAAAATAAAAAAGCAGACATTGAATATCCCTTTGAGCATGGTGAAGTTATTAATTACACTTTGGATGGTGTATTATTACACCCAGTCATTACAAAGATACAGGCGTCCTTCCTAACTCAGTTGCTGGAGAGGAAGGAAACCACTCAGGGATTTCACCATAAGGCCAATGGTGACTTTAAAACAGTTACATAGTTTAATGGCTGTGATAGGAGAAAACTGAGGATGGATCAACAACATTGTAGTTACTCCACAATACTAACCTAATTGACAGAGAGAAAAGAAAGAAGCCTGTACAGAATAAAAATATTCCAAAACATGAATCCTGTTTGCAACAAGGCACTAAAGTAATACTACAAACAAAGAAATTAACTTTTTGTCCTGAATAAAGTGCTATGTTTGGGGCAAATACAATACAACACATTACTGAGTATCACTCTACATATCTTCAAGCATAGTGGTGGCTGCGTCATGTTAATCGTTAAGGATTGGGGAGTTTTTCAGGATAAAAAAAAAGAATGGAGCTAAGCACTAGTGGAAATCCTGTTTCAGTCTGCTTTCCACCAGACACTGAGATAAATTCACCTTTCAGCAGGACAATAACCTAAAACACAAGGCCAAATCTACACTGCAGTTGGAGAATGTGAAATGTCAGAATAATAGTAGAGAGAATTATTTATTTCAGCTTTTATTTCTTTCATTACATTCCCAGTGGGTCAGAAGTTTACATACACTCAATTAGTATTTGGTGGCATTGCCTTTAAATTGTTTAACTTGGGTCAAATGTTTCAGGTAGCCTTCCACAAGCTTTCCACAATAAGTTGGGTGAATTTTAGCCCATTCCTCCTGACAGAGCTGGTGTAACCGAGTCAGGTTTGTAGGCCTCCTTGCTCGCACACGCTTTTCCAGTTCTGCCCACAAATGTTCTATAGGATTGAGGTCAGGGCTTATTGATGGCCACTCCAATACCTTGACTTTGTTGTCCTTAAGCCATTTTGCCACAACTTTGGAAGTATGCTTGGGGTCATTGTCCATTTGGAAGACCCATTTACAACCAAGCTTTAACCTCCTGACTGATGTCTTGAGATGTTGCTTCAATATATCCACATCATTTCCTTCCTCATGATACCATCTATTTTGTGAAGTGCACCAATCCCTTCTGCAGCAAAGCACCCCCACAGCATGATGCTGCCACCCCCGTGCTTCACGGTTGGGATGGTGTTCTTCGGCTTGCAAGGCCCCCCCTTTTGCCTCCAAACATAACGATGGTCTTTATGGCCAAACAGTTCTATTTTTGTTTCATCAGACCAGAGGACATTTCTCTGGTCTGATGAAAGTGAATTTCATATGCAGTTGCAAACCGTAGTCTGGCTTTTTTATGGCGGTTTTGGAGCAGTGGCTTCTTCCTTGCTGAGCGGCCTTTCAGGTTATGTCGATATAGGACTTGTTATATATATATATATAGATATAGATATTTTGTACCGGTTTTCTCCTGCATCTTCACAAGGTCCTTTGCTGTTGTTCTGGGATTGATTTGCACTTTTCGCACCAAAGTACGTTCATCTCTAGGAGACTGAACGCATCTCCTTCCTGAGCGGTATGATGGCTACGTGGTCCCATGGTGTTTATACTTGTGTACTATTGTTTGTACAGATGAACGTGGTACCTTCCTCCCAAGGATGAACCAGACTTGTGGAGGTCTACAATTGTTTTCTGAGGTCTTGGCTGATTTCTTTTGATTTTCCCATGATGTCAAGCAAAGAGGCACTGAGTTTGAAGTTAGGCCTTGAAATACAGCCACAGGTACACCTCCAATTGACTAAAATGATGTCAATTAGGCTATCAGAAGCATCTAAAGCCATGACATCATTTTCTGGAATTTTCCAAGCTGTTTAAAGGCACAGTCAACTTCTGACCCATTGGAATTGTGATTCAGTGAATTATAAGTGAAATAATCTGTCTGTAAACAATTGTTGGAAATATTACTTGTGTCATGCACAAAGTAGATGTCCTAACCGACTTGCCAAAACGATAGTTTGTTAACAAGGAATTTGTGGAGTGGTTGAAAAACTAGTTTTAACCTAAGTGTATGTAAACTTCCGACTTCAACTGTACATGTACAAATTACCTCGACTAACCTGTACCTCGCACATTGACTCTGTACCGGTACCCCCTGTATATAGCCTCATTATTGTTATTTTATTGTGTTACTTTTTTTATTTCTTTTTTTTTTACTTTAGTTTATTTAGTAAATATTTTCTTAACTCCATTTTCTCAAAACTGCCTTGTTGCTTAAATGCTTGTAAGTAAGCATTTCACGGTAAGGTCTACACCGGTTGTATTCGGCGCATGTGACAAATAAAATTTGATTTGAATTTTGAAAATAATAAAAATGGGCAAGTGTTTCACAATTCAGGTGTTGAAAGCTTACCCAGAAAGCTTAGGGTGCTTCTACAAAGTATTGACTCAGGGGTGTGAATACTTATTTAAATGAGATATTTCTGTAGTCCCCTGTAGCTCAGTTGGTAGAGCATGGCGCTTGCAACGCCAGGGTTGTGGGTTCGTTTCCCACGGGGGGCCAGTATTAAAAATGTATGCACTCACTAACTGTAAGTCGCTCTGGATAAGAGCATCTGCTAAATGACTAAAATGTAAAATGTATTTCATTTTCAATTAAAATTAGCAACATTTTCAAAAAACAGGTTTTCATTGTCATTATGGGGCATTGTGTGTAGATGAGGGAGACTGTTATTCAATCCGTTTGAAATTCAGGCTGTAACAACAAAATGTGGAAAAAAATCAAGGCGTGAATACTTTCTGAAAGCACTAACTGGTTAATTGAAATTCTAAAACTATTTCTAAATGTTTCTCAAAATGACTGTAGCTGGCTATTTAATTTGATCCTGCTTTGTGATACACCGGGTTGTATGCTGTTTTAGAGTACACAACCGGTCACCTAAAGTAGAGCACGATGAACACTGGGGGAAACAATCCAATTGGCCAGCCAGTCAGACTTTTTTGTCCTACCAGATCCGCGATGAGTAGGTCCTAGCCACTGTATCCCTCGGTCCTTCGACTCATTGGATGTAGCTGTCCAGTTTTTCAGGTCCCAGGCTCACATGACTGTTATTTACTTACAAGTTAGACCCCGAAATTCTGACTAAGCGCACATTTGAGCGCCCCCAGGACAGTCCATTTACTTTGTGCCGTTATAATTTATGCTATGAAATCGTGAGATTTCATTGGGATAAATTGTGAGATTTCATTGGGATAAATTGTGAGATTTCATTGGGGCAGTTCCCCCTCATAGCAGTCACTGAGGGGCAGCATAGTAGGTAACTGAACAGCTTGTTTTGGACAATACATTTCTGAAACAGGAACATTTAAACATTTATCACTTTTATGAGCATTTAAAACTTATTCCATAAATTATATAATATATTTCATACAAATATTTGTATTCGTTTTTTTTGCCCAATCACAAGTGGGGCAACACCCCTAAAGCCCTACCGCCACTGAATGGTAGTATCCTATTGGCGTTTCGTTACGTATTAACCAAGGTCATTATAAAAACAACAGGATAATGAACGGTGTTAGGGTTGTAAAATTACGGGAATTTATCTCAATATTTTCAGCCATGTTTCTCACGGCCCTAATTTCCCAAAAGAGTGCAACGCTAGCGGCCTAGTCAGCGGTTCTCACATATCGCTAGCTCTTGGCTGTTTACTAACTGTGTGTCTTAGCTGTTAACAGACTGTAAATTGATCTGCCTTATTCAGTAGTGTTGGAGCTACAGAAAGAGAAGTGTCAGAGACACATACTATATCAATCAGAATGGTTTCAGAACATAGGCCACTGTGCAATTTGAAATGCCTAGGCCTAGTGTGTTCTCAACGTCTCTTTTTGAACGATTAATACATCTAAACCATGTTAACTTCAAAACACATGGAGAAGACAAGACATAAAATATATATTTTTTAATAGATATCTCCCTCTTATGCACTCCAATATGAAACTGTAATATAATGTAGAGTTAGCTGGGTGTTTGTGTGATAACAATCAGCGTGGTTGTTCAATTATGCCTCTATCAGCCGTACTGAGGGAAGGGAGCTAGCTAACGAACTGCTTTACAGACCCAGCACAGAGCAGAACAGCAGGGCCACTATTCAGCACTTCCTCTTATCTAATCTCAGCTAGCGCCATGCATAGTTCTCCGCCCGACTAGTTCGCCATACAGTACTCTTCCATTCTGCTAGCTGGTGGATCGTGTGGGTGCATACAGAGTTTCTATTAGCCCCCTTGGAAAGGAGGTCTTCTGACCTCAATGGAACTTCCTGGTTAAATAAAGGCTAGCTCCTGTTCTGGGCAGTTTAGTCAGCTCGGTTTACTCTCTCGCCCTCTCTGCACGGGTGTTAAAATAGGGATCGCATTGACGCACTAAGATTTTGTTGGTTCTGCTTGTCAGATTTTCCAAGATGTTCTACTTTAGCCAAACTATCTGACCGTAGTATGGCATGACAACAATAGTGGGAAGAGAAGAACTGGCTAAAAGCACAATAGATCTGGGACAGAGCTAGGGCCTCAGTTTGAGTAACTACAAAAGTGCTGTGTTACAGAGGCGGGTGCATACTAATTAAATAGCTCATCACTTTTTATTAAAACAGCAGGACTAGCCTAATAATGATGATATTACTTACCCAGACCCTACCTAGACATGGTCTCATCGATTCAGGTGTACTGCACAACTTCACTTTAATAGTGTTATTAAAAACCAATTAACACAATGATGGTGACCACTTATGGGCATCCAGATGAGTGTAAGGGTTATATACTGTCTGGTGTGTGTGTGTGTGTCCATCTCGAGTCACTTAGTCACACTAAAACACTGCACTTCTGAAAAAAAAGATTTGTAACGAGCAGACTTCATGCCTTGAAAAATAGGTTACAAATTATTCAGCATACTGCAAAGACATAAATCCTACAGGCTAATTGTCAGAAGACTATCTCCAGAGGATATGAACAGGTTCATCCTAAATGACAGGTTATTTACACAGCTGTTAGCCTACAACATTACATCTTTATCACTGAGCGTTCACCTTGGTCAGTTGCTTCCTCTAAGAAACATGTCCTAAACCTTCCAGAAGCTTCCTGGCAAGCCTGCAGTTGTTTCCCCCCGGAGCTAGCTCCTGTGGTGCTGATGAGGAAGGATATCTAGGGCCCCATCCTGTCCTCGGCAGGTTGGCACATTAATGGGCTCTCCTGGCCTTCTGTCAGCCTGCGGGCCACTCAGGCTGTGTGTGAGGCGGCCTGGGGGCCAGGGAGAGGATGGTGAGGAGGGAGAGAGGAGTCCTGGGGAGACAGCTCAGGTCCACCTGCCTGCTCCCTCAGAGGACACGTTCCACACAGAAATCACACGGGTCATTAAGCTCTGACGGGATCCGTCCTTTGCTGTCTGCGCACACCCTGGCACATACACCCACACAACCGTGCTTACTTCAGAGAGAGCAGACAGGGGTGTCCATCTGTCTGTGCTGAGGGCGTCCCCTCCTCTCTGCGCTGGTGTCACTGTGAGATGCCAAACAGAGTGGCACTGACTCCTTTTTATTAGTCCCTTACATGCTCACTCCATCATCAAGCTCTCTCTGTCTGGCCTGGGCAGCAGCCTCCTCTGGCCCCCACCCGCTCTCTGTCTGGCCTGGGCAGCAGCCTCCTCTGGCCCCCACCCGCTCTCTGTCTGGCCTGGGCAGCAGCCTCCTCTGGCCCCCCACCCGCTCTCTGTCTGGCCTGGGCAGCAGCCTCCTCTGGCCCCCCACCCGCTCTCTGTCTGGCCTGGGCAGCAGCCTCCTCTGGCCCCCACCCGCTCTCTGTCTGGCCTGGGCAGCAGCCTCCTCTGGCCCCCACCCGCTCTCTGTCTGGCCTGGGCAGCAGCCTCCTCTGGCCCCCACCCGCTCTCTGTCTGGCCTGGGCAGCAGCCTCCTCTGGCCCCCACCCGCTCTCTGTCTGGCCTGGGCAGCAGCCTCCTCTGGCCCCCACCCGCTCTCTGTCTGGCCTGGGCAGCAGTCTCCTCCGACCCCCACCCGCTCTCTGTCTGGCCTGGGCAGCAGTCTCCTCTGGCCCCCACCTGCTCTCTGTCTGGCCTGGGCAGCAGTCTCCTCTGGCCCCCACCTGCTCTCTGTCTGGCCTGGGTAGCAGCCTCCTCTGGCCCCCACCCGCTCTCTGTCTGGCCTGGGCAGCAGCCTCCTCTGGCCCCCACCTGCTCTCTGTCTGGCCTGGGCAGCAGTCTCCTCTCCTCTAAACAATCAGATCAAACTCCTCCTCCCTGAGGCCTGCTCTGCCTGCTGCATCCACCCATCATTACACTGGATTAATTAAAAAAACTGCATGATTAATTGATCCTAGAGGAGTCGTGAGAGGATGAATAGATGCTAAGGACCAGATCTGTCACTGTTGTTGGCAGCACTATATTTAGACGAAGGTGAACTGGATGAGAAACTAGTAGTGATGAGGGGGGTACATCAGATCAGCATGTTGTCTACTGTCTTCTAGTAGGGAAGGACTGAGGCATCACTCATACACTGCTCTGTTTCATGATGTTGATGATGCATTGGGTTGTCATTTCCTGTCTGGCCGGCCTCTAGGCCCGGCCTGCTACTATCCTATTAGGCCGCAAAAAAAATCCCACTATCATTCCATTTTAACTCATTATTTGTGTCATCTTCCTCTGGTAGTTGAAGAGGAGTCCATTTTCCAGATGACTGCTGTCCATCAGGCCTGGTGTGAAACCACAATCAGCCTGGTAACACGGGTGACAGAGAAAAGAGCGAGCGAGGAGGAGACGAGGGCAAGAGAGGGGTGTCAACAGGGCAGCAGTATCAGTCAGGCTGACAGACACTCCTCACTCTCTTCCTGTCACTGACTAATAGGAGAACTGCCTTTCCAAATTGCCCTCTGATTCAGCTGGGATGACAAGGCGGACAGAGCGAGGGAGAAAAGAGGAGAAAACTGGCCAGGGTGAAGAGGGTTGACGTCTGGCTGGACACGGCCCGTGTGACGAGGCGGGCGTCTCTCTCACACACACAGGCCATGTCACACGACAATCGGCAGGGCTCAGCTTCAGTCTAGAGGCGCAATTTCTTGGAGCCTCCGAAACATCACAACGGCGATAACGTTAACCCCTTGTTACAGGCTACCGACAGTTGTGAGGGCTACCAACAGTTGTGAGGGCTACCGACAGTTGTGAGGGCTACCGACAGTTGTGAGGGCTACCGACAGTTGTGAGGGCTACCGACAGTTGTGAGGGCTACCGACAGTTGTGAGGGCAGTTCAAGGAACAAATCTGTTACGTTCTCTACATCCAATAGACATGTAGGCCTCTGCTAAACAAACCGGATCCTTCCCGCTACTTTTGATTTTTTAGGCATCTGTGAAAACTCTTCTGTTTTTCAAACGCAAGTGTCAACAGTGAGTGTTAATGATGGTTTGTCATTGATGAGTTTTAGAGAGAGGCCATCTTTAATTATATGCATCTAGGTTATGCCTGCTGTATTATTGAAAATGTTTTAAATCAGGTGCTGGGCGATTGGCAGCAACACTTAACAGAATTATTGCCAATGCCTTTTTAAAACAGCTTTTTTTCTGGGTAAATATAAATACAGCTCTCTACAAATCACATTGTCTCTTCAGAAACTGATCTGAAAAAAAGAGAGAAATAAAGGCCATCACGATCAAACAATCTGGTGGTTTCAGGGCACTGTATTACATTAGAATGGCCTTTAGAAACCGGGAGACGACTATGTATCATCACCCATTATGGCTCTCAAATATACAGAAACAAAACTAATACTGATAGGGTACAGGCAGGGGTCGGGGTGTTTTTCCAGTCACTGAAGCCTAACACAGAACTTACGGTTAGGGCTCACCGGGAAATGGAGGAAAAAGACTGACAAGAATGTCCGTAACTAGATCGGAATTCTGACACTCCTGTCTCACTGAGGCACAGTCTTCCCTCAAGTAAATGTAAATAAATAAATGCTAATTAGGCTAACATCTGTAACATTCACTTGTAAGTTCATACTACAATGGAAAGCTTTGAAATATTTCACTTAGACAGGTAGGCTATAGCCAATTAAAGCCAACATGCAAGTCAAGGATTCTAAAACAGGCACAGATTTTAAAATCCAGCCCATTCCAAATGCAATGAATACCATGATCATCAAAATGCTACAGTCACTTATACTGACTGCACGCGTGGCTATGCAGCTTGTGCTCGTCGAACTCCAGTTCAGCCCCTTGCAGTGGCCTTGAGTCGAGACAGAGGGGTGTGCACACAGTCCACTCAGCTCATTGGCCAACACCGAGTTGAGCTTTGGCTCCTTCGAAAAGGCAATAACATGGGAATATCAACACAGTTAATATGTGGAGTCAGCATGTCAGAGTTATAGTACAGGGGGCTCTTTATAGACGCAGATTGATAAGAAAGTTAAGTTATGGCCATGAGGAAACAGTGCAGACAGGACACACTACCAGCTACAGTCCTAAACTCATTGAAACTGGCCATTTCACAGAATGTAGGCTAGTTACGTGTAGGCTATATGGCAATATTGCACTTATTTTCAAAATAAAATAAAAAATGGCTGCTGTGAGTGTGCAACAGACTAGGCAGTTTTGAATTGCGTGTAAACTTCAAGGCAGTCTTCCTCAAGTGCCACATATGCATAACTAATTCAATACTTTGTGGTAGGCCTACTTTACTGAAGTTAAAAGAGCCACTCCTGCAAAATGAGAGCCCAGGAGGCAGATATACGATTACAGACCGTAAGTAGTTCAGTGATGATAGGCCTTGGACCTAAAAACTCCAGAGTTTCAAGAACCAGTAAAGTGATTAAGGACAGCCCACGTCCTTATTTCTAAATGGGTGCACGCCACCATACACACTACAACTCGTGAGATCTTTGAAATTGCATTAGGATGCATACAAAACGGATTAACGCAATAGGAGAAGCATGCAAACCATTCAGTCATCTTTAATAGGAAACCTCAACTCAAAGAGCAGGCTGCCTTGCATCAATTGCCCTACATTTACTAGTGTGCAGAACAGATTCCTACTTCCTTGTCTAGCCTGAAACTTGCAATCCAAGTTGAGAAGGTTGACACTCACAGGTGTTAAGACTCGCTCACAGTGTGAAATAGCCTCCCTAACCCATCATGTAGTCTATAGTCTCTCGTGACAACCTTGATTTGGCTTCTGGGTGCCGAGATTAGGCTAACGATCACGTAGCCCATTTTCAAAAGCACCATCACAATATTTTTGTCTCCCAAAGGGTTTGTGTCTAGGCTCTGGTCCTGGATGCTAACAGATCCATAACTTTGTCTCTTTAAGGTTACTGTACTGGCAGCCTCTGATACTAAAACCTGTTGCATGTGTGGAGTGTGAAAGAAGGTGAATGCATATTTTTCTATTTAACCAGGTAGGCTTGTTGAGAACAGGTTCTCATTTACAACTGCCACCTGGCCAAGATAAAGCAAAGCAGTGCGATAAAAACAACAACAACAACACAGAGTTACACATGGGGTAAACAAAATGTACAGTCAATAACACAATAGAAAATCTATATACAGTGTGTGCAAATGGAGTAAGTTATGGAGGTAAGGCAATAAATAGGCCATAGTGCAAAATAATTACAATTTAGTATTAACACTGGAGTGATAGATGTGCAGAAGATGATGTGCAAATAGAGATACTGGGGTGCAAATTGAAAGAGATACTATGCTTGTCATTGAAAGTGCTGTGACAGAGTTTGATTTATTAGCCCCATGCAGACAGAAATACTATCTTGATCCTTACATAATAAACATCAAGCTATTAGGTTCCTTATTAGCTGACTGGTGCAATTAACAGGTAGACTATAGGACTACTGTAAAATTACTAACTTGAGAAGGGTTAATATTTGCTGACTGTTCTTGCACTTTGTGCTTTCAGCTACTGCCCTGTCTATGAAAAATGTTTGAAGTTTGTAAAGAACATTTGTAATTTTTGCAACGCAAACTCCCTCTGAAAGGATCAATAACATTGTATCCATCAGAGTCTACAAACTGACTATATAAAATTATTCCCAGCTCAAAAAGAAGAACAAATATTTTATTCCAAGTCCAATTCTAAACAGTAGTCTAACAACTGAAAACTGCACGAATGTAGCTAGGAAAGTAACAGTATAATTTTTGTGCCAACCACCTGACATGATGAAACCGACACGAGACTGTTGCGTCATCACTCACCAGTTTAACTGTGTTGGCTAAACGTATACATTTCACGAGTTACTATCCATATCGTGTAACTACGCTAAGGGTTAACTATATTAGAAAGCTACTTACATTAGAGGGGTAAGCACTCAAGGTTACAGTCAGTTCCCAATGTCATACCAAGCATTTGGGAAACTGGCCAGCTACCTTGCAACTTTGTCCCCAGTGCAGAGTTGTGCAAGGTAAGCGTGGGGCTCGCGCTGGGAGGGAGATAGTGAAAGTTGATCGCTTGCCAAACACATGATGGGACCATCTCATATTCCTATGATCAAAAACCATGTCAACAAATTGAAACGTGTGTACACAACCATTAAAAGACAACACTGTGTGTGTTTGTGGTCTCCCGGGAGTATAGCCTAGCTAACTAGCTGTCCATGCACCATACCAAGCCAGCTAGCTGAGGCAACCTAATTTGCCACACTGTTCAGTAGCCTTTAAGCTAACCAGCTACCTAGCTTTATAATGACATAAAGCTGCAAACGTGGCTGCCTTAGCTAGCTTAGCTAGCCACCTGGCTGCTCATGCATGCTATTTTGCTGTAATTTGATTTGAAGCTAGCTGGCTGGCTAGATCTATCATTGAGTAACGTTGGCTAAATTAAAAAGTACTCACTCACCCGTGCAATTTGCCTCAACGTCAATGACAGCATATTCGTAAATTTTCAAAAGGCCAGCAACGTTCAATCTAACCACCTCACTCTCTGAGAGGGTCACGCTAAGAAAGCCTGTTTTGAAGTTGATCAGTCAGTGGAAAGAGGCGGATGCTTGCGCTTTGCATTTTTACATCGCCAATCTGGGATTTGTAGTTTTTATGCATTACACAAGAGTGACGTAATTTTTTCACATGTGTTATCAGCCGTGAACGTTATAAAATCCCATGAAATATAAAATTATACATTTTAAATGTGTGGACATGATCAGCTAAATAATCAAAAATAAGAGCAGCTTTTCTCCCTTCTTCTGGAGGGTGTGTAATTTGTGTTATGTGATTATTTTGTCAAATATATTGCATGATATATGATCCTTCTGTTTGTAAAACATGTTCAACTGAAATATCAATACATAGGCTACATCAGACATGCATACTTACTGCCTTACTTAATATCTGCATATCGTATTCATTCAAGGGCTCCTTCATCCATTGTAGACTATGTTTGCTTACCTTTACCTTGTAAAGATTCTTCAAAATAAATATGCTCTGTAAATACATGGCACTATAGACTGAAGGGCTGGCGAGACAGTGTGTCTAGTCTGGTTGACCTCAGTCCTTAGGGCCTGGACACAGGCTGCTCACCTTGCTTATGTGGATATGTACAGAGAATGCAATATCAACAAACTGTCCTTGATATTGTTGCATGACCTGTGTAGTTACTTTTTTACATGGCAATTTATTATTGAACACACACAAGCACACACACACACACACACACAAAGGGTTCGAGACAGAGATAGGGGGTGGGGGAGTGAGAGAGAGAGAGAGAGAGAGAGAGAGAGAGAGAGAGAGAGAGAGAGAGAGAGAGAGAGAGAGAAGAGAGAGAGAAAGAGAGAAAGAGAGACAGAGTCGCGGTGTCAAGGAGATTTATCATAGCATGGATCAAATCAAATCAAATCAAATCAAATTTTATTGGTCACATGCGCCGAATACAACAGGTGCAGACATTACAGTGAAATGCTTACTTACAGCCCTTAACCAACAGTGCATTTATTTTAAACAAAAAAAGTAAGAATAAAACAACAACAAAAAAAGTGTTGAGAGAAAAAGAGCAGAAGTAAAATAAAGTGACAGTAGGGAGGCTATATATACAGTAAAATAAAGTGACAGTAGGGAGGCTATATATACAGGGGGGTACCGTTGCAGAGTCAATGTGCGGGGGCACCGGCTAGTTGAGGTAGTTGAGGTAATATGTACATGTGGGTAGAGTTAAAGTGACTATGCATAAATACTTAACAGAGTAGCAGCAGCGTAAAAAGGATGGGGTGGGGGGGCAGTGCAAATAGTCCGGGTAGCCATGATTAGCTGTTCAGGAGTCTTATGGCTTGGGGGTAGAAGCTGTTGAGAAGTCTTTTGGACCTAGACTTGGCACTCCGGTACCGCTTGCCGTGCGGTAGCAGAGAGAACAGTCTATGACTAGGGTGGCTGGAGTCTTTGACAATTTTGAGGGCCTTCCTCTGACACCGCCTGGTATAGAGGTCCTGAATGGCAGGGAGCTTTGCCCCAGTGATGTACTGGGCCGTACGCACTACCCTCTGTAGTGCCTTGCGGTCAGAGGCCAAGCAGTTGCCATACCAGGCGGTGATGCAACCAGTCAGGATGCTCTCGATGGTGCAGCTGTAGAATTTTTTTGAGGATCTGAGGACCCATGCCAAATCTTTTTAGTCTCCTGAGGGGGAATAGGCTTTGTCGTGCCCTCTTCACGACTGTCTTGGTGTGTTTGGACCATGATAGTTCGTTGGTGATGTGGACACCAAGGAACTTGAAGCTCTCAACCTGTTCCACTACAGCCCCGTCGATGAGAATGGGGGCGTGCTCAGTCCTCTTTTTTTTCCTGTAGTCCACAATCATCTCCCTTTGTCTTGGTCACGTTGAGGGAGAGGTTGTTGTCCTGGCACCACACGGCCAGATCTCTGACCTCCTCCCTATAGGCTGTCTCATCGTTGTCGGTGATCAGGCCTACCACTGTTGTGTCGTCGGCAAACTTAATGATGGTGTTGGAGTCGTGCCTGGCCATGCAGTCATGGGTGAACAGAGAGTACAGGAGGGGGACTGAGCACGCACCCCTGAGGGGCCCCCCGTGTTGAGGATCAGTGTGGCAGATGTGTTGTTACCTACCCTTACCACCTGGGGCGGCCCGTCAGGAAGTCCAGGATCCAGTTGCAGAGGGAGGTGTTTAGTCCCAGGATCCTTAGCTTAGTGATGAGCTTAGAGGGCACTATGGTGTTGAATGCTGAGCTGTAGTCAATGAATAGCATTCTCACGTAGGTGTTCCTCTTGTCCAGGTGGGAAAGGGCAGTGTGGAGTGCGATAGAGATTGCATCATCTGTGGATCTGTTGGGGCGGTATGCAAATTGGAGTGGGTCTAGGGTTTCTGGGATTATGCTGTTGATGTGAGCCATGACCAGTCTTTCAAAGCACTTCATGGCTACAGACGTCAGTGCTACGGGTCGGTAGTCATTTAGGCAGGTTATCTTAGAGTTCTTGGGCACGGGGACTATGGTGGTCTGCTTGAAACATGTTGGTATTACAGACTCAGTCAGGGACATGTTGAAAATGTCAGTGAAGACACTTGCCAGTTGGTCAGCACATGCTCGGAGTACACGTCCTGGTAATCCGTCTGGCCCTGCGGCCTTGTGAATGTTGACCTGCTTAAAAGTCTTACTCACATCGGCTACGGAGAGCGTGATCACATAGTCATCCGGAACAGATGGTGCTCTCATGCATGCTTCAGTGTTGCTTGCCTCGAAGCGAGCATAGAAGTGGTTTAGCTCGTCTGGTAGGCTTGTGTCACTGGGCAGCTCGCGGCTGTGCTTCCCTTTGTAGTCTGTAATAGTTTTCAAGCCCTGCCACATCCGACGAGCGTCAGAGCCAGTGTAGTATGATTCAATCTTAGACCTGTATTGACTCTTTGCCTGTTTGATGGTTCGTCGGAGGTCATAGCGGGATTTCTTATAAGCGTCCGGGTTAGAGTCCCGTTCCTTGAAAGCGGCAGCTCTACCCTTTAGCTCAGTGCAGATGTTTCCTGTAATCCATGGCTTCTGGTTGGGGTATGTACGTACGGTCACTGTGGGGACGACATCATCGATGCACTTATTGATGAAGCCAGTGACTGATGTGGTGTACTCCTCAATGCTGTCTGAAGAATCCCGGAACATGTTCCAGTCTGTGCTAGCAAAACAGTCCTGTAGCTTAGCATCTGCGTCATCTGACCACTTTTTTATTAACCGAATCACTGGTGCTTCCTGCTTCAGTTTTTGCTTATAAGCAGGAATCAGGAGGATAGAGTTATGGTCAGATTTGCCAAATGGAGGGCGAGGGAGAGCTTTGTATGCGTCTCTGTGTGTGGAGTAAAGGTGGTCTAGAGTTTTTTCCTCTGGTTGCACATTTAACATGCTGGTAGAAATTAGGTAGAACGGATTTAAGTTTCCCTGCATTAAAGTCCCCGGCCACTAGGAGCGCTGCATCTGGATGAGCGTTTTCCTGTTGATTAATGGCCTTGTACAACTCATTCAGAGCAATCTTAATGCCAGCATTGGTTTGTGGTGGTAAATAGACAGCTATGAAAAATATAGATGAAAACTCTCTTGGTAAATAGTGTGGTCTACAGCTTATCATAAGATACTCTACCTCAGGCGAGCAAAACCTCGAGACTTCCTTAGTATTTGATTTTGTGCACCAGCTGTTGTTTACAAATATACACAGACCGCGCCCCTTGTCTTACCAGAGTCAGACGTTCTGTCCTGCCGATGTAGCGTATAGCCTGCTAGCTGAATGTTATCATTGTTGTCGTTCAGCCACGACTCCGTGAAACATAAGATATTACAGTTTTTAATGTCCCGTTGGTAGGATAACCGTAATCTTAACTCGTCCATTTTATTCTCAAAAGATTGAACGTTGGCTAGTAGGATTGATGGGAGAGGCAGTTTACTCGCTCGCCGTCGGATCCCTTACAAGGCACCCGGATCTGCGTCCGCGATATCTCCGTCTCTTCCTCACGCGAATGACGGGGATCTGGGCCTTGTCGGGTGTCTGTAGGATATCCTTCGCGACCGCCTCGTTGAAGAAAAAATCTTCGTCCAATGCGAGGTGAGTAATCGCTGTCCTGATATCCAGAAGCTCTTTTTGGTTATAAGAGACGATGGCAGAAACATTATGTACAAAATAAATTACAAATAACGCGGAAAAACACACATAATAGTACAATTGGTTAGAGGGCTGTAAAACGGCAGCCATCTTCCCGGCGCTGTTTCACTAATAACATGGATACACTTCCCAACCACAACAGTCAGTGAGTATGTGATAAAGAGGTGGTCTCCTGGTACGTAGAACTACATACATCTCTGTGTCCTGAACCGCAAGATACATGGGTGTGTGTGTGTGTGTGTGTGTGTGTGTGTGTCCTGAGCGGATCCAGAAGATACATGTGTAGTAGAGCTCCGGGACTTTCATTCCATCTGAACGTCATTGATCAAGAACATAATAGGATATAGAGTACAATCCAAGTAAGCACTAGGACTGGGTTATTTAATGAAAATCTGCAGACTCCAATCTAGGCTGGGCAATTTCCCTGAACGTGTAGCAAGACAGAGACAGCGAGCCGACATTGATACATAGTATAAGAATAGAGGTATAGGAATGGTGAGAAAGAAAGAAAGAAAGAAAGAAAGAAAGAAAGAAAGAAAGAAAGAAAGAAAGAAAGAAAGAAAGACAGACAGACAGACAGACAGACAGACAGACAGACAGACAGACAGAAAAAAAGACAGAAAGACAGAAAAAAAGACAGAAAGACAGACAGACAGAAAAACACTGAATCTGAATGAAGAAAATCCTGATGTCAAACTAAAGATTCCTTTAAGATTCCTTTATTTCTTTCAATTTCTCTCCTAATGTAAAATTAAAACATTCATACATTCTCAAAAAGGGTATCCACAATCTTTATTTATTTGGACATACATGTACAATATTCTGATTGGACAGAAAAATCCTATAGAATAGTTATGTTTTGATATTACCCAGCTGAATAAATTCCTCATCAGATATGATAATTTGTTGAATATTTATTTCCTTATATAATGCCTCATACAACGCTCTTGCCTCATAAAATGCTCTTGCCTCATACAATGCTCTTGCCTCATACATTGTCTAATAAATGTGTTAAGTGAATGTAAAATATAATAGGATGTGAAAATAAATCCCAGTACGGTGTACAATATCATATCGTATTGTATCCAAATAACTCCAGGACTCCATAATAATGATCTTGTATCCAGGATTCTAAAAGTAAGACTGAAACCATGATAACCTTCTAGAACCAATAATGCCATACAAAGAGTAGTCTCCTGTGACAGACTGTTAAGCATATTACATTTGGTTCCGGGTTCCAAGATTCTGGGTTCCGCGATTATACAAGGACAGCATGACACATTTATATCAACAGGAAGGATATGAAGTCATCAACTCAAACGTCCATACTTCCAAGCTTGTTTTGAAGTTTTTAATCGATTTCTCCAACAGACAAAAATGAATTAACACTGATAATAACCAATTTGTAAGAGCTGTATAGATGTTTTTTAAACATTATTTACATTCAAATCAAAGGCAAATAATACAAAGGTTTTTACGTAAATTGTTCGAAAAAATCTGCCATATTTATATAATCTATGATGTCGACTACCAGTACTTCATTCGAATAATATCCACAATCCAACGGGAGGTTGAGAGCAGAAAAAAGGCTATCCCCGTCGTCATTGGTCCTGACATTGTGCGTGTTCGAGATTGGACTGCGCAGGATCACTGATCTACAAATCACCTTGCATCCCAAATAACTACACATTCTCTGAGCAAGCGAGAGATCAAGATGAGTGATTCTGCATTTGGCCCTTTGCTTAAACAGATCCCCACAAACACGCTCAAGACTTTCTCCCCTCCCTTTCTTCGCTCCTCTCTTATCCAAGGTAAGGGTGTTCGCTCTGGAAGTTGTAGTCCGGACACACTTTCTGAACCAGCTTATAATCGATGCTAAAGAAGGAGATGAAGATACAGATGACTTTGAAGGGTTTGGCGCAGAGCCAGGCAGAGTGGGACTGAGTGTGCTCTGAGAAACACGTCTGAGACGGGTCGTAGAGACAGGGCTTGGGCTTCTTGGAGCGGTTGGTCTTCTCATACTCCACCCGGCAGTTGAAGGTCTTTACCTCCTTGGGGTCGATGGTGGACTGGTGCGGGGTCTGTTGTTGAGTGATCTGGGTGTGGAGCTCAGGGTGGAGCTGGGCGTGGAGGCCCGGTTGGTGGTGCCGGAGAACCTCGAACTCCACTACTTTAGTTGGAGGGACGATACTCACGGAGACGTTACCGAGACTGGACGAGTTGTGGCGGAAGTAGACGGTGAACGTGCCGTTGATGTGGTCAATGATCTTTCCGGTGACCAAGACGCTGAACTTCATGGTCTTCACATTGAAGTAGAAATCCCCCCAGCCGAAGATCTTCTTGGTCTTCTGGGCCGTCTTCTGTGAGGGTTTGCGTTTGTTACGATAGCCTGTCTGGTCCAGGAGAAGAGACTGATTCCTGGCCCAGTCGTAAGGGTTGAGGAAGCTGTAGGTGGGGGTTTTCAGAGGGGGTTTCACGGGCGGGTTGCCGACCCCGTCCATGCCTGTGGAGAAGATGCGGGAGGTGGTTTGGTAGGGGGGTTTGACTCCCCCTGCGGTGCCTACGGCTCCTCCTCCCATGCCATACGGTAGGGTCTTCATCACTGAGCCTGCTGGACCTAGGTCTAGTCCTGTGTTGTCCTTGGCCACATGCTTCTCCAGTCCCTGCACCTGTGGAGAGAGATAGAGAGAAGGGAGAGGGAGAAGGAGAGAGAGAGGGGGGAGAGATAAAAGAGGGGGGAGAGAGAGGAGGGGATAAAGAGAGAGCGAAAGAGTGTTAGTGTCAAGGAGATGCAGAATCAAGGTTTCAACGAACAGTATTAATTATCATTCTCATGTCATATAGTATGTACAGGTAACTGCCAAAGTAAAGGAAACACCAACATAACGTTTCTTAATAGGGCGTTGGGCCAACCACGAGCCGCAAGAACAACTTCGATGCACCTTGGCATGGATTCTACAAGTGTCTGGAACTCTGTTGGAGGGATGCGACACCGTTCTTCCACAAGAAATTCCATAATTTGGTGTTTTGTTGATTGTGGTGGAAAACTCTGTCTCAGGCGTTGAGATCTGGGTTGAGATCTGGTAACTAACACACACACACACACATATATTCACTCAGACAACTTCCAGACAGTCCTAGCAAAATTCTTGCTTGAAAAACTACTCTTTGATTACAAGCTATGTTTATTTCTTTTTGACCATTTTAATTGAAAACAATCACAGGAAGGTAGTTAATTGTTTACATTTACATTATTTAGCAGACGCTCTTATCCAGAGCGACTTACAGGAGCAATTAGGGTTAAGTGCCTTGCTTAAGGGCACATCGACAGATTTTTCACCTAGTCGGCTCGGGGATTAGAACCAGCGACCTTTCGGTTACTGGCACAACGCTCTTACCCACTAAGCTACCTGCCGCCCCCCATGTGTCTTCATTTGAGGCCATCTGTCAGACTAACACAATTAAACTGTAGGTAGGTAGGCTATAGTGTAATTACAGCGCATGCTGTTACCCAGAAATGATTTGATATTGAATTAAAATGGCTGCATTGGACCTTTAATGTATACAATGACTGCATCACAAATGGCATCCTATCCCCTAAGTAGCGTACTACTGTTGATCAGGGCCAATACTATAAAGGGGATACGGTGCTATTTTGTCTCGTGCAGCGAGCGGCAGCTGGCGCTACAGTGCTCCAGTGGTTCCCAACCGTTCTCTGTTACTCTACCACCAGCTGAACGTTGCTCTGCCTGAAGTACCCCTTCATGTACATTTTACCAGTAGGCCTATGGTCTCATACGTCTTCTCAAGTACCCCTAGTTGGGAACAACTACAACTACTCAATATAGACCGTAATGTATTCACTCATTCAATTAATGAATCTATGATTGTATCCCAAATTGCACCCTATTCCCTATATAGTGCACTACTTTTGACCAGGGCCCATAGGGATTGGTCATAGGGTTCTGGTCAAAAGTAGTGCACTATATAGGGCATATTAGGTGCCATGTGGGACGCAGCCATTCATTCAATTAATGTATCTATTTCTCCTACTTCATTAACATAGGGCCTCAGAGGGCTGATTTGTAAGGTGAATTGATCAGAGGTGAAACAACTGGAAGTATATTGAGTGCTGGGTGAATCCATTATAAGACAGATGTTGACGAATGGCTCTTGATCTGATAATGAGTTGCTGGTGGATTTTTAACAGGTGCTCGGATTCCCTGGGTGGTTCGCTGTGTGTGTGTGTGTGTGTGTGTGTGTGTGTGTGTGGTCCCCTGGGAGAGAGGAGGCCAGTGAACTCACAGAATCTAAATGAAAGTTTGCTATGGATGGGCTTGACCGTGAGATGACCAAGGAGGTATGTAAACACCATGTTGTTACATAGAAGGCACAGCAGTTGTATACCGTAGGTAGGTAGGCTATAGTGTAATTACAGTGCATGTGGTTACATTGGACAGACAATATACAGTGGGGGAAAAATGTATTTAGTCAGCCACCAATTGTGCAAGTTCTCCCACTTAAAAAGATGAGAGAGGCCTGTAATTTTCATCATAGTCAACTATGACAGACAAATTGAGATTTTTTTTTCTCTAGAAAATCACATTGTAGGATTTTTAATGAATTTATTTGCTAATTATGGTGGAAAATAAGTATTTGGTCACCTACAAACAAGCAAGATTTCTGTCTCTCACAGACCTGTAACTTCTTCTTTAAGAGGCTCCTCTGTCCTCCACTCGTTACCTGTATTAATGGCACCTGTTTGAACTTGTTATCAGTATAAAAGACACCTGTCCACAACCTCAAACAGTCACACTCCAAACTCCACTATGGCCAAGACCAAAGAGCTGTCAAAGGACACCAGAAACAAAATTGTAGACCTGCACCAGGCTGGGAAGACTGAATCTGCAATAGGTAAGCAGCTTGGTTTGAAGAAATCAACTGTGGGAGCAATTATTAGGAAATGGAAGACATACAAGACCACTGATAATCTCCCTCGATCTGGGGGCTCCACGCAAGATCTCACCCCGTGGGGTCAAAATGATCACAAGAACGGTGAGCAAAAATCCCAGAACCACACGGGGGACCTAGTGAATGACCTGCAGAGAGCTGGGACCAAAGTAACAAAGCCTACCATCAGTAACACACTATGCCGCCAGGGACTCAAATCCTGCAGTGCCAGACGTGTCCCCCTGCTTAAGCCAGTACATGTCCAGGCCCGTCTGAAGTTTGCTAGAGTGCATTTGGATGATCCAGAAGAGGACTGGGAGAATGTCATATGGTCAGATGAAACCAAAATAGAACTTTTTTGGTAAAAACTCAACTCGGTCGTGTTTGGAGGACAAAGAATGCTGAGTTGCATCCAAAGAACACCATACCTACTGTGAAGCATGGGGGTGGAAACATCATGCTTTGGGGCTGTTTTTCTGCAAAGGGACCAGGACGACTGATCCGTGTAAAGGAAAGAATGAATGGGGCCATGTATCGTGAGATTTTGAGTGAAAACCTCCTTCCACCAGCAAGGGCATTGAAGATGAAATGTGGCTGGGTCTTTCAGCATGACAATGATCCAAAACACACCGCCCGGGCAACGAAGGAGTGGCTTCGTAAGAAGCATTTCAAGGTCCTGGAGTGGCCTAGCCAGTCTCCAGATCTCAACACCATAATTTGCAAATAAATTCTTTAAAAATCCTACAATGTGATTTTCTGGATTTTCTTTTGTCATTTTGTCTGTCATAGTTGACGTGTACCTATGATGAAAATTACAGGCCTCTCTCATCTTTTTAAGTGGGAGAACTTGCATAATTGGTGGCTGACTAAATACTTTTTTCCCCCCACTGTATATCATGCATACATAGGTTTTAGGATCATTACAGTAATACACGTTGGCTATGCAATGAACGTACATGCAACACTTGCATGCAGAGACTAACCTACACTGACAGCCGTGTCAGCAGTGTTGTCAGGTGTCTTCATGTGAGGCCATCTGTCAGACTAACACAATTACACTGCATTATTAGGCCTAATCATCACAGGTCTCTCTGACAGCATGGTGTTATGCAGAGACACCATGATGGTGGTGGTGATGGTGGTGATGGTGATGGTGGTGATGGTGGTGTGTGGTGTGTGTGTGTGTGTGTGTGTGTGTGTGTGTGTGTGTGTGTGTGTGTGTGTGTGTGTGTGTGTGATGATCATAGCGTTATTATGTTATTATGGCTCTGTGATCATCACACCACCATGGAACCTGAACCCTACTACACCTCAAGACCACGCTGGGTTTTAGGGGTCAGCAAAACCACACACACACACACACACACACACACACACACACACACACACACACACACACACACACACACACACACACACACACACACTCTTACACACACACACACACACGGGAGGAAAGGGAGGTTTATATACTGTGTAAACTGTTGCTAGTGTTGACTCATTCTAATTTGAGACACAACTTGTTTGTGTATATACACAGAACACACACACACACACACACACACACACACACACACACATACACAGAACACTAATTATTATTAACTAACTGGTTCCACAGCCTTTTTTAGTTTACTCAATATTGTGTTACCTGAACTTAACATTATTATTTTTGGCATCTTACCTAAAAAAAAAAAAACTGTGTGGAACTAGTTACACACACAGCACTGTAATAACATACAATGATTTCAACTGACGTATTTGACGGACTTTGACATACATTGTGCATGTTCATTTATGCAGTAATTATTATTCAACAAGTCCTCATCTAGGACTTGAACTCACAACCTCTTGGTTCATGGCATTCCGAACTTCATGCTATGCCACCACGTCTGTATTAATAATCAATTAATCGGACTATTCTCTAATCATTGATTGTTCTCTTATTTGAGCAATTGTAGGTTTTTCTGTTTAATGTTTAATGTTACTCCTTAATCCCTATGATAAATAAAATCATTTTTCTTGAGTGACATTTGAACAGAGCTGAGATTTACTTTGAAGTGCAAAGTGCAGCAATACAGGTGAAATCAGTTATTGACACAGGCATGGTGGCATTGCAGGAAGAATATTTAGTTCATACAACTAGATTTTTTTTTACTGTGTATTTTCCAATTATCACAGACTGGAAAATCCAGAACAGTGGAGGTACATAAAGCTTAATTAGCTCCATAAATACATATAAAGTAATTTCACAGTACCGTTAAAATACTTTTCCTTTTCTCTGACAGAAATAGATGTATCTTCCCACTGTTCTTCACATCAACCCAATAATCACAAGACTGAGTTCACCTCTGAGACAGGTCCATTAAAGTAATGCATCTGTGTTATTTGGCATAGCGCAACACTGAGTGTACAAAACATTAAGAACACCTTCCTAATATACAGTTGCACCCTCCCCCTTTATGCCCTCAATTCGTCGAGGCATGTCGAAAGCGAACAGCCTCAATTCGCTGAGGCATGTCGAAAGCGTTCCACAGGGGATGCTGCCCTATGTTGACTCCAACGCTTCCCACAGTTGTGTCAAGTTGGTTGGATGTCCTTTGGGTGGTGGACCATTCTTGATACATACGGGAAACTGTTGAGCGCGAAAAACCCAGCAGTGTTGCAGTTCTTGACACAAACCAGTGCGCCTGGCACCTACTACCATACCCTTTTCAAAGGCACTTAAATATTTTGTCTTGCCCATTCAACCTCTGAATGGCACACATACACAATCCAAGTCTCAATTGTCTCAATGCTTAAAAATCCTTCTTTAACCTGTCTCCTCCCCTTCATCTACACTGATTGAAGTGGATTTAACAAGTGACATCAATAAGGGATCATAACTTTCACCTGGAGCAGGTATCCTTAATGTTTTGTATACTCTGTATATAGTGCAACAGTAATAGGTCAATAACCTTTCACTGCTAAGACGATTTATGCAAGATCCCCCCCCCTCTCTCTCCTCCCATTTATTTGTCTGTTTTCTTTTTGGGGGGAGGGGGATTCTGAAGATGGAGTGATTTTTCTGGTCAAATCTTTTATACATGTATGACAGGCAATTTAACAGGAAAACAATTGGATTAGCAGGCGGGAGAGGAAGCTGAGGACAAATGTTATCACTATAGAGGAGAGATGAGAGGAGCAAGAACACCTTCTCTAGGGGACGTTGAAACATTAGTCCTTTAACTTCATCTGGTGGGTCTATGAGCAAAAAACACCTTAACACGTTGTTTAGTAAAAGAGGAAACAGAACAAGGTTGATGTAAAGAGCAGCGTGGGGCAGCGTGGGGCAGCGTGGAGCAGCGTGGGGCAGCGTGGAGCAGCGTGGGGCAGCGTGGAGCAGCGTGGACCAGCGTGGGGCAGCGTGGGCCAGCGTGCGGCTGTCATGAGCCCTCTCACTCCACCGGGTTACCACCTTAATTGGTTTCCACTATCTTCCACTCTGCTCACCTCTCTCTCTCTACTCAGCCTAACTAGCTCCACCTGTCCCTGCTCTGCTCGGCTCTAATTACTCTGCCAGCTGCGCTGCATTACCCACTAACCTCTCCCAGTATATTAGGCCCTGTCTTTCAGCTCTCCGGTGTCAGATCGTCTGCAAAGCTCACACCCGGAACCTGTTTGCTCGCGCTTCTGGCTCACCCTGGTTTTGTGACCCCGGACCTGCCTGTTTATTGGATTCTCTTCTGCCTCAGGAGATCCAGACCTGCTTCTGCCATTACGACTCCTGACTACTCTTCAATCCCGGTAACTCTGACCAGCCTTCTGCCTTGCTACTACGTATTTCGGATTTCCCTTGAACTGTACTGCTGCCTGGTTTCATTCCGCCCCGTTGTGTCTGTGTTTCCTCCCCCCCCCAGGACTTCTGGACCACCAACCACCGGCGTCATCGGACGATCGCTGCCACTGGGGGAGGCACAGACCCAGCACATCGGACGGGATAACCCCTGGAGCCTTCACTCACTCCCCTACATCCCTTTCCCCTTAAGTTTAAATAAACTTTCTGGTGTGACGCAATTGTGGTCCTCTTGTCGTCTGTCTGAACCGTGACAGTACGATCTGACCATCATGGACCCAGCGCACACTTCCCCCGACATGGAAACCGAAGAACCTGAGCAACCCACCGCCATGCTACGCCTGGAACACACTGAGAGAGAGCTAGGCCGCATGAGCGGCGACATCACCTCTCTGCTTCAGGCCGGCTACCAACAGCATCAGCAGTTCCAGCAGCACCAGCAGCAGTCCCAGCAGCAGCAACAACAACTCGCCATGGTCATTCAACTCCTCACCAACCTGACCCCAGCCAGTCTGCCCACCAGCCCTGCCCCCGAGTTACCTGCCCCGGTCATTGCAGCCGCTGCTCCGGAACCCAAGATTGGAAACCCCGAGCGGTTCAACGGCGATTCAACCCAGGTCCGGCCATTCCTGACTAGCTGCCGACTTCAGTTCTCCTTGCAGCCAAGGACCTTCGCCACGGAGGGGGCTAGAGTTGGGTATGCCATCACTCACCTGACGGGCCGAGCTCGACTCTGGGGAACAGCAGAGTTCGAACGTCAAACCCCCGCATGTGCAACCTTCGACCTGTTTGCTGAGGAGATGCTGAAGGTGTTTGACCTGGATTCACCAACCGCAGAGGCGTCTCGTGAACTGTTCAGTATTCGACAAGGCAGACGTACAGTCGCAGACCATTCCATCGACTTCCGAACCCTGGCTAGACGAAGTTCTTGGAACACACCATCGTTGGTGGACGCGTTCTTCCATAGTTTGGCTGACTATATCAAGGACGCAGTTGGTCTCCCATGAACTGCCTTCCACTCTTGATGAAGCCATCGCACTGACTGTCAGGATCGACAGAGGGATACAGACCCGTCGTCGTGAGAGGGGGCGCCAAGGTCCACCTACTACCGGCATTCGGAGAGATCCGACTGGGTTCCTGTCATCTACTGCCACTCACCCAGGTCAGCTTGATCAGTCTGAGCCTATGGAGATTGGGCGAGCCTCTCTCGCTCCTGCAGAGCGCCAGCGACGCTTCACCTCAAACCTCTGCCTCTATTGTGGAGGTGATGGACATCGTGTGGTAACCTGCCCTTTAAAGGGCGAAGCTCACCGGGCATAGGGGGAGTCCGGTTGAGTTCAATGACCATCCAGTCCTCCGACCGCAAACCCCTGCTGCAAGTTCACCTCCGCCTCCCTGACTCAACTCACACCCTGGCTGCTCTGGTGGATTCTGGCGCCGAAGCCAACATAATGGACATCAAGCTGGCACGCCAACTGGGACTGGAGAACCTCCGTTTGACACCTCCTATTCCTGCCCGGGCACTGGACGGACACTTACTCGGATCGGTCACTCATGTCACGGCCCCGGTCTCGATGGGTCTGTCCGGAAACCATCAAGAAACTATCCAGTTTCACCTGCTCCCCTCTCCAGGCCAACCCCTCATCCTGGGTTACCCATGGCTCCGCCCGGCACAACCCTCAGCTCGACTGGGTGACCGGGGTGATCAGGGAGTGGGGAGAGGACTGCCACCGAACCTGCCTGCTTGCCGCCGCTACCCCCTCGGCCAGTACCTACTAACTCCGCTCCTGACCCCTCCAAGGACCCTGTGTCGATTCTGCCAAGTCCCTGCATCGTTGCAGCTCTGACCTGGGCTGTTGAGGAACAGGTGCTGGAGGCTCTCCGTAACCAGCCAGGTCCCAGCACTTGCCCAGCTGACCGCCTTTTTGTCCCCCGAAGACCTGAGGTCCCAGGTCGTTCAGTGGGGACATGACTCCCGCCTAGCTTGTCACCCTGGCTCCACCCGCACTTACAACCTGCTCGCCCAGAGGTTCTGGTGGCCCTCTCTGAGGAAGGATGTACAGGGAATTCGTCCAGGCCTGCCCCATCTGCAACCAACACAAGTCGTCCTGCCAGCCCCCAGCCGGATTGCTGCAGCCCCTGCCTGTGCCCAGGAGTCCGCTGGTCCCTGCTGCGCCTTGTCCTCCTCCTCCACGGCTCGTCGAAGGTGGTCTGGTTTACACCGTCCGCCGCCTGCTTCGGTCCAGACGGAGGGGTAGGGGTCTCCAGTACCTCATTGACTGGGAGGGCTATGGACCTGAGGAAAGGACCTGGGTGCCAGCTAGTCGGATTGTGGATAGGACTCTCATCACCGCTTTCCACCAACGGCATCCTGATCAACCTGCAATCCGTAGGGGCCGCCCCAGAGGGATCCCTAACCGTCCTGCCCGCTCGGCTTCCTGTCCTGTGCCTGATCCTGTCTCGGGACCTGTCCCATCCCCCGACCACGGCCCTCCGGCTTCCTCCGAGGATGAGGACGTTCGCTCGGACCGTTCGGAGGAGTTCTAGCCCTCCTCCGGCTCCCCTCCTCCCGCCCGGCGTGGTGTTGCTCTTGGGACTTCTGGGGCCGTCCCTTGGGGGGGGGGTTCTGTCATGAGCCCTCTCACTCCACCGGGTTACCACCTTAATTGGTTTCCACTATCTTCCACTCTGCTCACCTCTCTCTCTCTACTCAGCCTAACTAGCTCCACCTGTCCCTGCTCTGCTCGGCTCTAATTACTCTGCCAGCTGCGCTGCATTACCCACTAACCTCTCCCAGTATATTAGGCCCTGTCTTTCCAGCTCTCCGGTGTCAGATCGTCTGCAAAGCTCACACCCGGAACCTGTTTGCTCGCGCTTCTGGCTCACCCTGGTTTTGTGACCCCGGACCTGCCTGTTTATTGGATTCTCTTCTGCCTCAGGAGATCCAGACCTGCTTCTGCCATTACGACTCCTGACTACTCTTCAATCCCGGTAACTCTGACCAGCCTTCTGCCTTGCTACTACGTATTTCGGATTTCCCTTGAACTGTACTGCTGCCTGGTTTCATTCCGCCCCGTTGTGTCTGTGTTTCCTCCCCCCCCCAGGACTTCTGGACCACCAACCACCGGCGTCATCGGACGCATCGCTGCCACTGGGGGGAGGCACAGACCCAGCACATCGGACGGGATAACCCCTGGAGCCTTCACTCACTCCCTACATCCCTTTCCCCTTAAGTTTAAATAAACTTTCTGGTGTGACGCAATTGTGGTCCTCTTGTCGTCTGTCTGAACCGTGACAGTGGCAGCGTGGGGCAGCGTGGGGCAGCGTGGGGCAGCGTGGACCAGCGTGGGGCAGCGTGGAGCAGCGTGGGGCAGCGTGGAGCAGTGTGGGGCAGCGTGGAGCAGCGTGGGGCAGCGTGGGGCAGCGTGGAGCAGCGTGGAGCAGCGTGGGGCAGCGTGGAGCAGCGTGGGGCAGCGTGGGGCAGCGTGGAGCAGCGTGGAGCAGCGTGGGGCAGCGTGGAGCAGCGTGGGGCAGCGTGGGGCAGCGTGGAGCCGCGTGGAGTAGCGTGGGGCAGCGTGGAGCAGCGTGGGGCAGCGTGGGGCAGCGTGGAGCAGCGTGGGGCAGCGTGGAGCAGCGTGGGGCAGCGTGGAGCAGCGTGGGGCAGCGTGGAGCAGCGTGGGGCAGCGTGGAGCAGCGTGGGGCAGCGTGGGGCAGCGTGGAGCAGCGCCGCAATGCGTTATATTTGACAGAGAATGGTGCAGCAGAAGCAACTCCTTTGTTTGCTGCTCTTTTGTCCACTTGAGAGCAGAGTACCCCGCTTAAAGTATTCATGTTTCAGAGGTAGCCGTTCTAAGTGCATACCAAGGGCCTTGGTCAAAAGTAGTGCACTTTATAGGGAATAGGGTGCGATTTGGGCTACATCCGCAGTAATTGGAGAGTGAGAGTATGTTCGATGAAGCAGGAAGAAGATGGGTTCATACTAACTTATCAAATGCTAGGGGGTTAAGGCGTCAGGTGGAATTGACCTCTGAACTGTCAATGACAGTTAAGATTTATTTTCATGTTAGGAAGCGTTGGATCAATGAGCTGGCTGCTCTGGTCCTCTGATCCTCCATCTAGTTCACTCACATTATCCTTTAAAACGTATCCTCCTCTTAGAGTGCGTGTGAGTGTGTGTGTGTGTGTGTGTGTGTGAGTGTGTGTGTGTGTGTGTGTGTGTGTGTGTGTGTGTGTGTGTGTGAGTGTGTGTGTGTGTGTGTGTGTGTGTGTGTGTGTGTGTGAGTGAGTGTGTGTGTGTGTGTGTGTGTGTGTGTGTGTGTGTGTGTGTGTGTGTGTGTGTGTGTGTGTGTGTGTGTGTGTGTGTGTGTGTGTGTGTGTGTGTGTGTGTGTGTGTGTGTGTGTGTGTGTGTGTGTGTGTGTGTGTGTGTGTGTGTGTGTGCGTGAGTGTGTGTGTGTGTGTGTGTGTGTGTGTGTGTGTGTGTGTGTGTGTGTGTGTGTGTGTGTGTGTGTGTGTGTGCGCTCGGCCAGAGGATGTGGCCTTCCAACGTCTGACACGGCTCTCTCTCCAAGTGTAATAGGAGAATAAATATGTGTGTATGTCTCACTCTCTCTCTCTCTCTCTCTCTCTCTCTCTCTCTCTCTCTCTCTCTCTCTCTCTCTCTCTCTCTCTCTCTCTCTCTCTCTCTCTCTCTCTCTCTCTCTCTCTCTCTCTCTCTCTCTCTCTCTCTCTCTCTCTCTCTCTCTCTCTCTCTCTCTCTGAGGAGTGATAATAGGAGGATGAGTGCCACCAGGCTGTTGGTTTGTTTAATTTGAGTTTTATTTCAGACAATCAATTTATTTATATCTCTCCCCCTGCCCTCTTCTCGACCATTGATCTGCTGTTACTGAGTGGAGTCAAATGGACATTCCTCGTCCCACGTCCACACACACACACACACACAGTCTTGCGCAGCTAACCTTGTGGGGACATACAATTCAGTCCCATTAAAAATCCTATTTTACCTAACCCCTAACCCTAAACCTAACCCTAACCAGTACCCTTACCCTTACCCTAACCCTAACCCTTGCTCCTAACCCTAACCCTAAAACTAACCCTAGCTCCTAACCCTAAACCTAATTCTAACCTTAACCCTAAACCCCCTAGAAATAGCATTTGACCTAGTGGGGACCAACAAAATGTCCCCAGTTGGTCAAATTTCTCTTGGTTTATTATTCTTGTGGGCACTTCTGGTTAAACACGTCCACACACACACAGACACACACACACACACACACACACACACACACACACACACACACCACACTTACCACCCCACATACAATAGAGATGAGCACTGGGCTGGATGGAGTTTAGATTTTTCACTTTCTGCTCACTCCACATATAACTCTTATTGTGTCTGCTGTGAGCGGGCAGTCTTTTAGATTCGGTAGCTATATTTAAACATTTTAGCTTTTTGCTCGCTTTATTGTTTGATTTCCTCTCAACTGAAAATGTTTTGATAATCCCTTTAGTTCTGAATTGCACCAACGAATTGAGGCAACAACATTCATCTATCAGGCAAGGAAGGAATCATTCTGTGAGACAGAATCCAAAATACGACACTTGTAAATAACCGTCACTATGACACTACAATACAATACTCTTTAGCTACACTTGTTGTAAACAAACGTTGCTTTAAACTAGAAGTAGGATCTAAAATTATCATCACAAATGGAACTGGCACAGATGTGTAAGTCTTGATTAGTGTACTGCTGTTAGCTAGCTGCCTGGACAGGCCTACAGTGAGGGAAAAAAGTATTTGATCCCCTGCTGATTTTGTACGTTTGCCCACTGACAAAGAAATGATCAATCTATCATTTTAATGGTAGGTTTATTTGAACAGTGAGAGACAGAATAACAACAACAAAATCCAGAAAAACGCATGTAAAAAATGTTATACATTGATTTGCATTTTAATGAGGGAAATAAGTATTTGACCCCCTCTCAATCAGAAAGATTTCTGTTTTAATGAGGGAAATTGCTTCTGTGGACAGGTGTCTTTTATACAGGTAACGAGCTGAGATTAGGAGCACACTCTTAAAGGGAGTGCTTCTAATCTCAGCTTGTTACCTGTATAAAAGACACCTGTCCACAGAATCAATCAATCAATCAGATTCCAAACTCTCCACCATGGCCAAGACCAAAGAGCTCTCCAAGGATGTCAGGGACAAGATTGTAGACCTACACAAGGCTGGAATGGGCTACAAGACCATCGCCAAGCAGCTTGGTGAGAAGGTAACAACAGTTGGTGCGATTATTCGCAAATGGAAGAAACACAAAATAACTTTCAATCTCCCTCGGCCTGGGGCTCCATGCAAGATCTCACCTCGTGGAGTTGCAATGATCATGAGAACGTTGAGGAATCAGCCCAGAACTACACGGGAGGATCTTGTCAATGATCTCAAGGCAGCTGGGACCATAGTCACCAAGAAAACAATTGGTAACACACTACGCCATGAAGGACTGAAATTCTGCAGTGCCCGTAAGGTCCCCCTGCTCAAGAAAGAACATATACAGGCCCGTCTGAAGTTTGCCAATGAACATCTGAATGATTCAGAGGAGAACTGGGTGAAAGTGTTGTGGTCAGATGAGACCAAAATCGAGCTCTTTGGCATCAACTAAACTCGCCGTGTTTGGAGGAGGAGGAATGCTGCCTATGACCCCAAGAACACCATCCCCACCGTCAAACATGGAGGTGGAAACATTATGCTTTGGGGGTGTTTTTCTGCTAAGGGGACAGGACAACTTCACCACATCAAAGGGACGATGTTACGGGGCCATGTACCGTCAAATCTTGGGTGAGAACCTCCTTCCCTCAGCCAGGGCATTGAAAATGGGTCGTGGATGGATATTCCAGCATGACAATGACCCAAAACACACGGCCAAGGCAACAAAGGAGTGGCTCAAGAAGAAGCACATTAAGGTCCTGGAGTGGCCTAGCCAGTCTCCAGACCTTAATCCCATAGAAAATCTGTGGAGGGAGCTGAAGGTTCGAGTTGCCAAACGTCAGCCACGAAACCTTAATGACTTGGAGAAGATCTGCAAAGAGGAGTGGAACAAAATCCCTCCTGAGATGTGTGCAAACCTGGTGAAAAACTACAAGAAACGTCTGACCTCTGTGATTGCCAAAAAGGGTTTTGCCACCAAGTACTAAGTCATGTTTTGCAGAGGGGTCAAATACTTATTTCCCTCATTAAAATGCAAATCAATTTATAACATTTTTGACATGCGTTTTTCTGGATTTTTTTGTTATTCTGTCTCTCACTGTTCAAATTAACCTACTATTAAAATTATAGACTGATCATGTCTTTGTCAGTGGGCAAACGTACAAAATCAACAGGAGATCAAATACTTTTTTCCCTCACTGTATATGATGTGAGATAAAACCATCTTATTACCATGGCGATAAGCTTGAAAGGAGTAGAATATAAAACTGAAGTTACAGCATTGTACGGGTCACACACAGGATGACAGAGGCTGTTTTCAGTTAAAAGGCTTTATTAAAAAAATATTTTTTTTTTAAAGAATGATATTGTTTTCACTCCATAGTTTGGTGGTGGTGGCGTTTCAGTGTACTGCCAAGACATGTTCCATTTCATGAAGACACACAGGTTGCTTTCCAAATGGCACCCTATTCCCCATAGGGTTTGACAATAGTGCACTGTGTAGGGGATAGGGTGCCATTTGGGACATACTGCATATACAGACACAGGGCGAGGATGTATCCATCCATTCTATTTTGACAATGATCACATAACAAAATAAGAAACTTGTTTTTATTTCCCTTCCCCCCAAAAAAATAATAATAATAATAATAAGAAGAAGAAGAAGAAGAAGAAGAAGAAGAAGAAGAAGAAGAAGAAGAAGAAGAAGAAGAAGAAGAAGAAGAAGAAGAAGAAGAAGAAATTACATTTAATTACAGAGAACAAAATAAAGCCCCAAGGAAAAGAGATAAACCAGCGGGGGAAAAAGAGGGAAAAGAGAGAGAGAGGGAGAACAGAAGAGAAAAGGCAGTAAAAGTGATTTGTCAGTCCGGAGGTGTAGCTGGATTATGATGAAAATGAAAGGCACTGAGTCAGGGAGTATCAGAGAGCAGCAGCAGATATCACACAACCACAGTAAGGGGTGCGGGGGACGATGGAACTGAGAGAACAAATTAGTGGAGGAGTGGAGGGAAGAGGGAGGGAGGTGGGGAGGGAGGGGGAGAGAGAGAGAGAGAGAGAGAGAGAGAGAGAGAGAGAGAGAGAGAGAGAGAGAGAGAGAGAGAGAGAGAAGGAGGGAGAGAGAGAGAGAAGGAGGGAGGGAGGGAGGGAGAGGGAGAGAGAGAGAGAGAGAGAGAGAGAGAGAGAGAGAGAGAGAGAGAGAGAGAGAGAGAGAGAGAGAGAGAGAGAGAGAGAGAGAGAGGGAGAGAGAGAGAAGGAGGGAGGGAGGGAGGGGGAGAGAGAGAGAGAGAGAGAGAGAGAGAGAGAGAGAGAGAGAGAGGTCTAATAAGACATACAAGACAATATGAAGAGTGTCAGAGAAAGAAAGAAAGGTGAAATGAACCCAGTATACTACACACTGCCTTCAGTATTCAGACCCCTTGACTTTTTCCACAATTTGTTATGTTACAGCTTTATTCTAAAATGTATTAAATAAATACAAATCCTCATCAATCTACACAAAATACCCCATAATGACAAAGCGAAAACCATTTAAAAAAAAATACAATTTATAAAAAATTAAAAAACAGAAATATCTTATTTACATAAGTATTCAGACCCTTTGCTATGAGACTCGAAATTGAGCTCAGGTGCATCCTGTTTCCATTGATCATCCTTGAGATGTTTCTACAAATTGATTGGAGTCCACCTGTGGTAAATTCAATTGATTGGACATGGTTTGGAAAGGCACCCACCTATCTATATAAGGTCCCACAGTTGACAGTGCATGTCAGAGCAAAAACCAAGCCATGAGGTCGAAGGAATTGTCCGTAGAGCTCCGAGACAGGATTGTGTCGATGGGAAGGGTACCAAAGGATTCTGCAGAATTGAAGTTCCTCAAGAACACAGTTGTCTCCATCATTCTTAAACGGAAGAAGTTTTGAACCACTAAGACTCTTCCTAGAGCTGGCCGCCCAGCCAAACTAAGCAATTGGGAGAGAAGGGCCTTGGTCAGGGAGGTGACCAAGATCCCGATGATCACTCTGACAGAGCTCTAGAGTTCCTCTGTGGAGATGGGAGAACCTTCCAGAAGGACAACCATCTCTGCAGCATTCCACCAGTCAGACCTTTATGGTAGAGTGGCCAGACGGAAGCCACTCCTCAGTAAAAGGCACATGACAGCCTGCTTGGAGTTTGCCAAAAGTCACCTGAAGACTCTCAGACCATGAGAAACAAGATTCTCTGGTCTGATAAAACCAAGATTGAACTCTTTGGACTGAATGCCAAGCGTCAAGTCTGGAGGAAACCTGGGGGTGTTTTTCAGCGGCAGGGACTGGGAGACTAGTCAGGATCGAGGGAAAGATGAACGGAGCAAAGTACAGAGAGATCCTTGATAAAAACCTGCTCCAGAGCGCTCAGGACCTCAGACTGGGGGCGAAGGATCCCCTTCCAACAGGACAACGACCCTAAGCACACAGCCAAAACAACATCTCTGGAGAGACCTGAAAATAGCTGTGCAGCGACTCTCCCCATCCAACCTGACAGAGCTTGAGAGGATATGCAGAGAAAAATGGGAGAAACTCCCCAAATACAGGTGTTCCAAGCTTGTAGCGTCATACCCAAGAAGACTCAAGGCTGTAAAAGCTGAAAAGTACTGAGTAAAGGGTCTGAATATTTATGTAAATGTATTATTTCCGTTTTTTATTTTTAATATGTGCAAACATTTCTAAAAAACAGTTTTTGCTTTGTCATTATGACGAGGGAAAAACCAATTTAATCCATTTTATAATAAGGCTGTAACGTAACAAAATGTGCACTGAATGCACTGTATATAGGACACAGAGAGAGATATTAAGATCATAATAAGAGAGAGATTAGGATCTCTTCAGACCATAAAGAATGCATCCCTAGCTTCTACAGCAGCAATACCATTTAAGGAGACTAGTTCTGGAGGACTGAGAGGCATAGTCAATAATAATGGATGTGTAATTCAGATTTGATCCTTTAAAACCAGCTGCTTGACCATTAGGTATAATGGCTGGTTGATTCGAAGCACACCGTGTGCCTTTCATCAATGAGAAACAAATGAAAAACAGTACACTTATGCCTGTATATTTTCTCCTTGCGTTCCTCTGTTTGGACTATACACAATTATTTGTTTGTCTGCCTAGCTTTCACACAGTTACATATAAACAGAAGAAAAAAAAAAGAAGAAAAAAAAAAGATATGTAACGAATGAATGAATAAGAACAATATAGCATGTTATAATGCCTGTTTAGTATGATTGAAGCCTTCCTTTCCATTAACACCATTGTCTTAGTAGACTGGTTTATCTACACTATGCAGTGGGTGTTGTATATTACCGTGACTGTAGCAGGTGGCACTAAGGCTTGAACAAGAAATACAAATTAATCTTGTGTCTGTTAGAATGTCATCTTCCCTTTTGAAATGAATGATATTGTATTTTCTACCCTTTAAAAACGTATCCTCCAGATTCTGAACGGGATCCAAGACGCACACACTTAACTCACAGACAAAGTTATCTCCTCTACGGTTGATCTTGCAGGCTGGCTTGGTCTGCGTTGTGTTTTGGCAGTATGGCAGGACAGGACATAGAGAGACTGAAGGTATCTCTCTAACAGGGCTGGAGCGTTAGGATACACTTCCCTGGACTGGAGCTCTCCTTACTATTCTACAGTTCCCCTGTAGACTCACTCTATTGCTGTGCTTTCACATTTTAGTCATTTAGCAGACGCTCTTATCCAGAGCGACTTACAGTTAGTGATTACATATTATTTTTTTATACTGGCCCACGTGGGAATCGAACCCACAACCCTGGCGTTGCAAACTCCATGCTCTATCAACTGAGCTACATCCCTGCCGGCCATTCCCTCCCCTACGCTGGGCCAATTGTGCGCCGCCCATGAGTCTCCCGGTCGCGGCCGGCTGCGACAGAGCCTGGATTCGAACCAGGATCTCTAGTGGCACAGCTAGCACTGCGATGCAGTTCTTAGACCACTGCGCCACTCAGGAGCTCATGCTACAATCATCTTCTGGACCAGTGATTCTCAATGGACTCCCAGGACTGCACATATTTGTTCTAGCCCAGCACTAACACACCCGATCAACAAATCAACTATTCAGCAAGCCCCTCAGCAGATATCATCTAGCAGACATAAATGTATAGAAATCTGGAACCTCTGTAAGGTGCTGTAGGCCCTGGCGATATTGACCAATAACTGGAAGAGGTGATGCAGTGTCACAGCTTTACAGATACATCTACTATCTACAGGAAGAATGGATTTATTTCAGCCAGGTAACGACAGCCTCATATTGAATACTCTAAGAGTCAGAGGGTTAACGGCAGTATACTACAGGTAACGATGACATCATATTGAATACTCTAAGAGTTAGGGTTAACGGCAGTATACTACAGGTAACGATGACATCATAGTGAATACTCTAAGAGTTAGAGGGTTAACGGCAGTATACTACAGGTAACGATGACATCATAGTGAATACTCTAAGAGTTAGAGGGTTAACGGCAGTATACTACAGGTAACGATGACATCATATTGAATACTCTAAGAGTTAGAGGGTTAACGGCAGTATACTACAGGTAACGATGACATCATAGTGAATACTCTAAGAGTTAGAGGGTTAACGGCATTATACTACAGGTATCGATGACATCATAGTGAATACTCTAAGAGTTAGAGGGTTAACGGCAGTATACTACAGGTAACGATGACATCATATTGAATACTCTAAGAGTTAGAGGGTTAACGGCAGTATACTACAGGTAACGATGACATCATATTGAATACTCTAAGAGTTAGAGGGTTAACGGCAGTATACTACAGGTAACGATGACATCATAGTGAATACTCTAAGAGTTAGAGGGTTAACGGCAGTATACTACAGGTAACGATGACATCATATTGAATACTCTAAGAGTTAGAGGGTTAACGGCAGTATACTACAGGTAACGATGACATCATATTGAATACTCTAAGAGTCAGAGGGTTAACGGCAGTATACTACAGGTAACGATGACATCATATTGAATACTCTAAGAGTTAGAGGGTTAACGGCAGTATACTACAGGTAACGATGACATCATAGTGAATACTCTAAGAGTTAGAGGGTTAACGGCAGTATACTACAGGTATCGATGACATCATAGTGAATACTCTAAGAGTTAGAGGGTTAACGGCAGTATACTACAGGTAACGATGACATCATATTGAATACTCTAAGAGTTAGAGGGTTAACGGCAGTATACTACAGGTAACGATGACATCATATTGAATACTCTAAGAGTTAGAGGGTTAACGGCAGTATACTACAGGTAACGATGACATCATAGTGAATACTCTAAGAGTTAGAGGGTTAACGGCAGTATACTACAGGTATCGATGACATCATATTGAATACTCTAAGAGTTAGAGGGTTAACGGCAGTATACTACAGGTAACGATGACATCATATTGAATACTCTAAGAGATAGAGGGTTAACGGCAGTATACTACAGGTAACGATGACATCATATTGAATACTCTAAGAGTTAGAGGGTTAACGGCAGTATACTACAGGTAACGATGACATCATATTGAATACTCTAAGAGTTAGAGGGTTAACGGCAGTATACTACAGGTAACGATGACATCATATTGAATACTCTAAGAGTTAGAGGGTTAACGGCAGTATACTACAGGTAACGATGACATCATATTGAATACTCTAAGAGTTAGAGGGTTAACGGCAGTATACTACAGGTAACGATGACATCATATTGAATACTCTAAGAGTTAGAGGGTTAACGGCAGTATACTACAGGTAACGATGACATCATATTGAATACTCTAAGAGTCAGAGGGTTAACGGCAGTATACTACAGGTAACGATGACATCATATTGAATACTCTAAGAGTTAGAGGGTTAACGGCATTATACTACAGGTAACGATGACATCATATTGAATACTCTAAGAGTTAGAGGGTTAACGGCAGTATACTACAGGTAACGATGACATCATATTGAATACTCTAAGAGTTAGAGGGTTAACGGCAGTATACTACAGGTAACGATGACATCATATTGAATACTCTAAGAGTTAGAGGGTTAACGGCAGTATACTACAGGTAACGATGACATCATATTGAATACTCTAAGAGTTAGAGGGTTAACGGCAGTATACTACAGGTAACGATGACATCATATTGAATACTCTAAGAGTTAGAGGGTTAACGGCAGTATACTACAGGTAACGATGACATCATATTGAATACTCTAAGAGTTAGAGGGTTAACGGCAGTATACTACAGGTAACGATGACATCATATTGAATACTCTAAGAGTTAGAGGGTTAACGGCAGTATACTACAGGTAACGATGCCATCATATTGAATACTCTAAGAGTTAGAGGGTTAACGGCAGTATACTACAGGTAACGATGACATCATATTGAATACTCTAAGAGTTAGAGGGTTAACGGCAGTATACTACAGGTAACGATGACATCATAGTGAATACTCTAAGAGTCAGAGGGTTAACGGCAGTATACTACAGGTAACGATGACATCATATTGAATACTCTAAGAGTCAGAGGGTTAACGGCAGTATACTACAGGTAACGATGACATCATATTGAATACTCTAAGAGTTAGAGGGTTAACGGCAGTATACTACAGGTATCGATGACATCATATTGAATACTCTAAGAGTCAGAGGGTTAACGGCAGTATACTACAGGTAACGATGACATCATATTGAATACTCTAAGAGTTAGAGGGTTAACGGCAGTATACTACAGGTAACGATGACATCATATTGAATACTCTAAGAGTTAGAGGGTTAACGGCAGTATACTACAGGTAACGATGACATCATATTGAATACTCTAAGAGTTAGAGGGTTAACGGCAGTATACTACAGGTAACGATGACATCATATTGAATACTCTAAGAGTTAGAGGGTTAGCGGCAGTATACTACAGGTAACGATGACATCATATTGAAAACTGTAAGTGACTAGAAGCAGTTCAGAGTTTTCTCTTCATGGGAAGGAAGCTTTCGCTCATCAATCAACACAGTAATACGATGTTTGGGGAAAATTCAGCATTTGTGTGTGTGTCTCTTGTTCTGGACAAGATAAATACCTATGTAAGGATGCTGTTCATCGACTACAGCTCAGCCTTCAACACCATAGTGCCCTCCAAGCTCATCTCTAAGCTCAGGGCCCTGGGTCTGAACCCCGCCCTGTGCAACTGGGTCCTAGACTTCCTGACGGGCCGCCCCCAGGTGGTGAAGGTAGGCAACAACACATCCGCCACAGTGATCCTCAACACGGGGGCCCCTCAGGGGTGTGTGCTCAGCCCCCCCCACCTGTACTCAGTTTGCTGATGATACAACAGTGGTAGGCCTGATTACCAACAACGATGAGACAGCCTTCAGGGTGGAGGTGAGGGCCCTGGCGGAGTGGTGCCAGGAAAATAACCTCTCCCTCAACGTCAACAAAATGAAGGAGCTGATCGTGGACTACAGGAAACAGCAGAGAGAGCACGCACCCCTCCACATCGATGGGGCCGCAGTGGAGAGGGTCAAAAGCTTCAAGTTCCTCGGCGTGCACATCACTGAGGACCTGAAATGTTCCCTCCACACAGACAGTGTGGTGAAGAAGGCGCAACAGCGCCTCTACAACCTCAGGAGACTGAAGAAATTTGGCTTGGCCCCTAAGACCCTCACAAACTTCTACAGATGCACCATCCAGATAATTCTGTCGGGCTGTATCACCGCCTGGAATGGCAACTGCGCCGCCCCACAACAGCTGGCGCCCTCCAGAGGGTGGTGCGGTCTGCCCAACGGCACACTGCCTGCCCTCTAGGACATCTAAAACACCCGATGTCACAGGAAGGACAAGAAGATCATCAAGGACCTCAGCCTCCCGAGCCACGGCCTGTTCACCCCGCTACCATCTAGAAGGCGGAGACAGTACAGGTGCATCCAAGCTGGGACCGAGAGACTGATAAACAGCTTCTATCTCCAGGCCATCAGACTGTTAAACACTTACCACTAGCCGGACTGTGATTGGGACTGTGACTGGGACTGTGACTGTGATTGGGACTGTGACTGGGACTGTGACTGAGAATGGGACTGTGACTGGGACTGTGACTGAGAATGGGACTGTGACTGGGACTGTGACTGAGAATGGGACTGTGACTGGGACTGTGACTGAGACTGGGACTGAGAATGGGACTGTGCATGCATGATGCAGCAGAAGCAGAGCCATCAGAACTTTTCTTTCTTTCTTTCAGGATGAACTTTAGTGACCGATAGATCAGCGATCAGTAAGCAATCATCTATCTATCTCTCAGATCAGCATGCTCCGCTCGGGTGGCGGTTGGGTGGGTGGACTACGATGTCTTCACTGATGCCGCTTTACCTTGATCAATCATACTGTTCTCAGAGGAGAAAGACGGAGAGAGGGAGGATGAGGAGAGAAAGAGGGGGATGGAGGCAGAGAGAGCGAGGCAGAGGGAAGAGGTGGGGGGGCATCTCTTTTGCATGCCGGATGGCAGGCAATGCATCAAAAGATGACAGCTTTCCCATTCTTCTTTAAATAAGAGTGGCAAGACTCCTGGCTGTGCTTTAAGTTTAATCATTCATCTAAATAAGTTGCAGAGAGAAACTCTCGGAGCTGGAGGCTAGAAGCCGGGCGCTAGGCGGAGGGGGGAGAGCTAGGCAGCCTGCCTGCCGGGGAAGGCAAAGTGCAATAAGAACTGACGTCGCACTGCTGAATTTCTCATTTGTAAACCTGTAAACATATATTTGACTCAGATTGCCGACGCTAAACCATGCCCCCTTTGCAGATGTATGTACTGGTTGAGTAAGGTAGGAGAGGAGGAGGAGGGAGAGAGAGAGAGAGAGAGAGAGAGAGAGAGAGAGAGAGAGAGAGAGAGAGAGAGAGAGAGAGAGAGAGAGAGAGAGAGAGAGAGAGAGAGAGAGACAGAGACAGAGACAGAGAGACAGAGGGGGAGGGAGGGAGTGACAGAGGGGGAGGGAGAGAGAGAGAGTGACAGAGGGAGGGAGAGAGAGAGAGAGAGAGAGAGAGAGAGAGAGAGAGAGAGAGAGAGAGAGAGAGAGAGAGAGAGAGAGAGAGAGAGAGAGAGAGAGAGAGAGAGAGAGAGAGAGAGAGAGAGAGAGAGACAGAGGAGGGAGGACAAAGGGAGGGAGAGAGAGAGAGAGAGAGAGAGAGAGAGAGAGAGAGAGAGAGAGAGAGAGAGAGAGAGAGAGAGAGAGAGAGAGAGAGAGAGAGAGAGAGAGAGAGAGAGAGAGAGAGAGTGAGAGAGAGAGAGAGAGAGAGAGACAGAGGGAGGGAGTGACAAAGGGAGGGAGAGAGAGAGAGAGAGAGAGAGAGAGAGAGTGACAGAGGGAGAGAGAGAGAGAGAGAGAGAGAGAGAGAGAGAGAGAGAGAGAGAGAGAGTGACAGAGAGACAGAGAGAGAGAGAGATGACAGAGAGAGAGAGAGAGAGAGAGAGAGAGAGAGAGAGAGAGAGAGAGAGAGAGAGAGAGAGACAGAGGGAGGGAGTGACAAAGGGAGGGAGAGAGAGAGAGAGAGAGAGAGAGAGAGAGAGAGAGAGAGAGAGAGAGAGAGAGAGAGAGAGAGAGAGAGAGAGAGAGTGACAGAGGGATAGAGAGTGACAGAGAGAGAGAGAGAGAGAGAGAGAGAGAGAGAGAGAGAGAGAGAGAGAGTGACAGAGAGAGAGAGAGAGAGAAAGAGAGTGACAGAGAGAGAGAGAGAGAGAGAGCGAGAGAGAGAGAGAGAGAGAGAGACAGACAGACAGACAGAGGGAGGAGAGAGAGGGAGAGAGAGAGAGAGAAGCGTAAGGTGGCTCCCAGGATGTGGCAGGATGAGACGGGATGCGTCGTGGCGTTGAGCCGCTAAGTGCAGTGTTGTGTTCGAGACCACCTAAAGCGAGAACGATTCAAGACCAAGCCCGGTGGAGGGGCAAGACCGATTCAAGACCAAGCCCGGAGGAGGGGCAAGACCGAGTCAAGCCCGAGACCGGGAGGGGGACAAGGGGTCCGAGACCGAGTCAAGACCGAGACCAGAAAATGCAAGTCCAATTCAAGACCATGCTTATAATTTTGTCAAATCACCAGCATAGTAATAGTTAAAAATGTCCAGTATTTCTGTGTTCATAATTCAGAACAACATATGGATTCTTTAGACATTCAAAATAGTGAAATAATGCATGCAGAGGGAAAATAGAGCCACTACAAATGATTACTAACACAAACACAGTGGGGAACAATGGGCCTTCTACGCCTTCAGAGAAGGGCTAAGGATTTATAAAATAATGATTATAATAATATAATAATAATGATAATTATATTATTATTTTCAATGATGTTCTGATTTAATTTCTTCAGTTTTCGTTGGAAAGGAAAGGGTTAACACTGAAGATAAATAAATATCCAATCAGGACTTTTCTTTGCTGGTCTCTGGGGAGATAAATCTAGCTAGCTAAGTCAGCCATTGGCTAGGCCATCAGGAGCTAGATAAAGGCATCTGCCATTCAACTGTATTAGGGCAAAATTTGGGAGTGACAGTAGAATCAACCAATCACATTTTGACTTAATGGGTGAGACCATTTATACAAAAACTTATGGAAACCTGCCTTCTTGAAGGCCAACAGGTCTCTGCGCATTAGCGAGCAGTAGTTTTCCCAAGGTCTAGCTAGCTAGCTTTTGTTGTCGCCTAGTTTGCAGCGGCTGCAGCAGTTGTAATCAAAGAGGATGTTGATGCTAATTTGTTAGCTTCTCCCTTTTCAAGAATAACTTAAATAAAGTTTTAAATTATGATCATCTGGTGAGTGGAATTGTGTTTTTTATTGCAGCGTGCTTGCTGTTGTTAGCCATCTCTTTGAAAATAACTTATGTGTGTGAACCATTGTTGCATTTAATGTGGAAATGTCCGAAATTTTAGCAACATGAAATGTTATTAAAATCTGTTCATATACACTCCCAGGAAGAATATGACACTTAAACACATTTTCTGACAAGCGGCCACTTAGATATGGTCATTTTCACGTTTTCATAAATTCTTAAAATGTTTGGGAATTACGTATACTAAGGCATTTGTGAAATTTCTATAGCAATATAGAGCGGGAAAGTAGCCGTGCGTTTGAACAATTAATAGACACTGCAGTAAATAAAATCGAATAAAAACATCTGTCTTGTCAAGGACTGGAGTCTACACAGACCGGTGCGCTATAGCCAATCAAAGCTACAGTAGGCCTTTATACAAACAAGCCATTTGCCACACTGGCCTGCCATCATTCACTTTGAACTGGACTGTGTGTTTACAGGTAGTTGCAACAGCGCGACTTCAGATCATTAGAACGCATTCGCCAAAACATACACCTGAATGGATTTCTGCAAATACTGTATCTAAACACATTTACATTTTTGTCATTTAGCAGACGCTCTTATCAAGAGCAATTAGGGTTAAGTACCTTGCTCAAGGGCACATCGTCAGATTTTTCACCTAGTCAGCTCGGGGATTAGAACCAGCGACCTTTCGGTTACTGGCACAACGCTCTTAACCACTAAGCTACCTGTTGCCCCACCACGGGAGCCCTCTTACATTTGGGAACTTTACAGTCCTGTTGATCAACAACTACTGCTAGCCAGAGCAAGATGAGCTAAAATCTAACGAAGGAACATTAGATAAACCCTCAAACTTTTTCAGCTACTTGGCCGTCAAAGTTGCACTGATAAACGATGGGGAGTTGTAGCCTCCTCGTCCTTCTGCAGCTTGCCTGCCAATGCATGCTTGTCCCAACCAAGCACCCCTAGCTAACTGGCTAAAGTTGGCTAGCATGCTAGCTAGCTACTTTCAGACACAAATGAGAGAACACCTCACTCTGACCATTTTACTCGCCGTAGCAGATCTGGTTAGGCTGTTTACATGTTATCTAGAGCGTTCTTACATTTACATTTTAGTCATTTAGCAGACGCTCTTATTCAGAGCGACTTAAAGTTAGTGAGTGCATACATTTTTCATACTATATTTCTTGACTAAGTATAACTTTTTCTTGTCTATTCAGTGGGTGTTGCGCGTTCATAAATTCTGCATTCTGGCACACTCAGATGAGAGTGCTCTGAAATTGGAGTAGATAGCAAGAGTGAATATGCGAATGCAAGAGTTATGGTAACTGGATAACAGTCGTTCAAGTTCTTGCTATGTAACCAAATGACACCTGCATCTCTAGCTGTGTATAGCCACCGAAAAACGATATGAGGGGAAAAAGTCAGTCACTCACCCACTCCTCCAATGGCATGACATGACATCCTCCTAGCAGCTAGCTAGCTAGCTATCTAGCTAACGTTAGGCTCTGTGTTTTTAGCTTGCTACATAAATAGATACGCTAGCATATTAGCCACTTTATGACTGACTTGTGATCAATGCTCTTGCTAGTTTGATCGTATTGACATTCCCAGTCTTAGTTACATTTGTCCGTTTTTGTCCAGAATATTGAAACTGAAACAGTGCATCCCGAATGGAGGCAGCAAACAATGGCCAGCTGTGATTTATAACCTGATAGCAATATTTTTTGGAATACCAAGGAATGTATTGGTGAATTATATGAATCATGCTTTGAACTGCATCCATCTATTCTGCCATCAATGCCTTAGTGTACGTCATGGAACGTTGAGTCAAATAGAACCTATTTTTAAAACCTCTTATGAAGTTGGTTTTGTAGCATAAACTGGGAATTTAATATTTTTGACTGATATTATGATTGTCTGTTTGTTTCATATCTGCAAAGTAGTTCAAACGCTGTCAGTTCCTCTTTAAACTTAAGGTCACCGGTTACTTTGTGTGATAAAAGGGAAATGTTTTTTGCAATGGGAAGTAATAGTTGTATATTTCGATTGGGAAATGCTTAATGGTTGTGTTTTTGTATTGTTATGATTGGGATCTACCGGCTTATGGACTGTTTATCCTTTAACATCATGCTGTGTGTGACTGCTTATCCTTTAACATCATGCTGTGTGACTGCTTATCCTTTAACATCATGCTGTGTGACTGCTTATCCTTTAACATCATGCTGTGTGACTGCTTATCCTTTAACATCATGCTGTGTGACTGCTTATCCTTTAACATCATGCTGTGTGACTGCTTATCCTTTAACATCATGCTGTGTGTGACTGCTTATCCTTTAACATCATGCTGTGTGTGACTGCTTATCCTTTAACATCATGCTGTGTGACTGCTTATCCTTTAACATCATGCTGTGTGACTGCTTATCCTTTAACATCATGCTGTGTGACTGCTTATCCTTTAACATCATGCTGTGTGACTGCTTATCCTTTAACATCATGCTGTGTGTGACTGCTTATCCTTTAACATCATGCTGTGTGACTGTTTATCCTTTAACATCATGCTGTGTGACTGTTTATCCTTTAACATCATGCTGTGTGACTGTTTATCCTTTAACATCATGCTGTGTGACTGCTTATCCTTTAACATCATGCTGTGTGACTGCTTATCCTTTAACATCATGCTGTGTGACTGTTTATCCTTTAACATCTTGCTGTGTGTGACTGCTTATCCTTTAACATCATGCTGTGTGACTGCTTATCCTTTAACATCATGCTGTGTGACTGCTTATCCTTTAACATCATGCTGTGTGACTGCTTATCCTTTAACATCATGCTGTGTGACTGCTTATCCTTTAACATCATGCTGTGTGACTGCTTATCCTTTAACATCATGCTGTGTGTGACTGCTTATCCTTTAACATCATGCTGTGTGTGACTGCTTATCCTTTAACGTCATGCTGTGTGACTGCTTATCCTTTAACATCATGCTGTGTGACTGCTTATCCTTTAACATCATGCTGTGTGACTGCTTATCCTTTAACATCATGCTGTGTGTGACTGCTTATCCTTTAACATCATGCTGTGTGACTGCTTATCCTTTAACATCATGCTGTGTGACTGTTTATCCTTTAACATCATGCTGTGTGACTGCTTATCCTTTAACATCATGCTGTGTGACTGTTTATCCTTTAACATCATGCTGTGTGACTGCTTATCCTTTAACATCATGCTGTGTGTGACTGCTGTCTTTCCATCAGCCCTATCCAGTGGTGTAGTGATGCCTGGAGAAGTGGGTATACTATAATTTTGCCAAAAAGTTCCCAAACGGCCCGCCCAGCGAAGGAAAGGCACCCTGTGTGAAAAATCCTATGTTTTCCTAAGTTAGTTCATGAGTGTTCCTATGGATTTCTCAGATTTTCACTTTCAAAATCATTTTTCTAATAGAAAAAATAAACACATTTGATGGTCTAAGTCCACAACAATGCTTAAACCACATAAATCTGATTGGGTGGGCCTGT
>NC_059201.1:5510519-5523019 GCF_020615455.1 Coregonus clupeaformis
AGGTAGGCCTTGAAATACATCTACAGGTACACCTCCAATTGACTCAAATTATGTCAATTAGCCTATCAGAAGCTTCTAAAGCGATGACATCATTTTCTGGAATTTTCCAAGCTGTTTAAAGGCACAGTCAACTTAGTGTATGTAAACTTCTGACCCACTGGGGGTACAGTGAATTATAAGTGAAATAATCTATCTGTAAACAATTGTTGGAAAAATTACTTGTGTCATGCACAAAGTAGATGTCCTAACCGACTTGCCAAAACTATAGTTTGTTAACAAGAAATTTGTGGAGTGGTTGAAAAACGAGTTTTAATGAATCCAACCTAAGTGTATGTAAACTCCGGGATGCTGACCTTCTAGGCAGAGATGCAAAGAAAAAGCCATATCTCAGACTGGCCAATAAAAAGAAAAGATTAAGATGGGCAGTCTGAGATATGGCTTTTTCTTTGCAACTCTGCCTAGAAGGTCAGCATCCCGGAGTCGCCTCTTCACTGTTGACGTTGAGACTGGTGTTTTGCGGGTACTATTTAATGAAGCTGCTAGCTGAGGACCTGTGAGGCGCCTGTTTCTCAAACTAGACACTCTAATGTATTTGTCCTCTTGCTCAGTTGTGCACCGGGGCCTCCCACTCCTCTTTCTATTCTGGTTAGAGCCAGTTTGCGCTGTTCTGTGAAGGGAGTAGTACACAGCGTTGTACGAGATCTTCAGTTTCTTGGCAATTCCTCGTATGGAATAGCCTTGATTTCTCAGAACAAGAATAGACTGAAAGTTATTTGTTTCTGGCCATTTTGAGCCTGTAATCGAACCCACAATTGCTGATGCTCCAGATACTCAACTAGCCTCAAGAAGGCCAGTTTTATTGCTTCTTTAATCAGCACAACAGTTTTCAGCTGTGCTAACATAATTGCAAAAGGGTTTCCAGCTACAATAGCCATTTACAACATTAACAATGTCTGCACTGTATTTCTGATCAATTTGATGTTATTCTAATGGACAGAAAAATTGCTTTTCTTTAGAAAACAAGGACATTTCTAAATGACCCCAAACTTTTAAACGGTAGTGTATATATGATAATATAATAATATAATATATATATGATAAGTTAATCATATAATATATACTGTATATGATAAGATAATAATATAATATATACTGTATATGATAAGATAATAATATAATATATACTGTATATGATAAGATAATAATATAATATATACTGTATATGATAAGATAATAATATAATATATACTGTATATGATAAGATAATAATATAATATAATATATATATATACTGTATATGATAGGATAATAATATAATACATATATATATATGATAAGATAATATTATAATATATATACTGTACATGATAAGATAATAATATAATATATATGATAAGTTAATAATATAATATATACTGTATATGATAAGATGATAATATAATATAATATATGATAAGATAATAATATAATATATATATATATATATATATATATATATATATATATATATATATATATATATATATATTGATCCACTCCTCTTTCTCCTCCTTTCTCCTCCTTTCCCTTCTTCCTGTCTTATGTTGCTTAGGAGAGAGAGAGAGAGAGACAGATAGAGAGAGAGAGAGAGAGAGAGAGAGAGAGAGAGAGAGAGAGAGAGAGAGAGAGAGAGAGAGAGAGAGAGAGAGAGAGAGAGAGAGAGAGAGAGAGAGAGAGAGAGAGAGAGAGAGAGAGAGAGAGCAAGCGAGCGAGAGAGAGAGAGAGAGAGAAAGAGAGAGAGAGAAGGTGAGAAAGTATAAGAGGAGAGACAGAGAGAAATGTGGAGGAGAGAGAGAGAGAGAGAGAGGGAGAGGAGAAGAGAAGGTTTCTCCTTGGACAGACAGAGGGAGTGAGCGGAGAAGCAGAAAGTGGCATGGCTTGATCCCGTTGCTATCTCCTGTGATAATAAACAAGCGGAGAGCAGATAGAGACCAGGGTTAGCATTCTGTGGAGCTCCTCTCTGTATATATCTTTAATAGACTTGACTTTTAGATTTAGATGTGCGTCTCCATACAGGCACTCACCTTTTTATCATTTTGGGATGTGTTCATTTGGAGCTGAAAACTGAGATTGATTTTCTTTTGTATTTCCTTTTTTAAATTCCTCCCTCCATCCCTCTATCCCTCCATCTCTCCTCCCTCCATCCATCTATCCTCCCTCCATCCCTCCATCCATCCTCCCTCCATCCATCCCTCCATCCCTCCTCCCTCCATCCCTCCTCCCTCCATCCCTCCATCCCTCCATCCCTCCTCCCTCCATCCCTCCTCCCTCATCCCTCCTCCCTCCCTCCATCCTCCCTCCATCCCTCCATCCATCCTCCCTCCATCCATCCCTCCATCCCTCCTCCCTCCATCCCTCCTCCCTCCTACCTCCATCCCTCCTCCCTCCATCCATCCTACCTCCATCTCTCCTCCCTCCTCCCTCCATCCCTCCTCCCTCCATCCCTCCATCCCTCCTCCCTCCATCCCTCCTCCCTCCATCCCTCCTCCCTCCATCCATCCTCCCTCCATCCCTCCATCCCTCCTACCTCCATCCCTCCATCCCTCCATCCCTCCTCCCTCCATCCCTCCATCCCTCCATCCCTCCATCCCTCCTCCCTCCATCCCTCCATCCCTCCTCCCTCCATCCCTCCTACCTCCATCCCTCCTCCCTCCATCCCTCCTACCTCCTCCCTCCATCCCTCCACCCTCCATCCCTCCTCCCTCCATCCATCCCTCCATCCCTCCTCCCTCCCTCCATCCCTCCTTCCTCCATCCCTCCATCCCTCCTCCCTCCATCCCTCCTCCCTCCATCCCTCCTACCTCCATCCCTCCATCCCTCCTCCCTCCATCCCTCCTCCCTCCCTCCCTCCATCCCTCCTCCCTCACTCCCTCCATCCCTCCTCCCTCCATCCCTCCATTCCTCCTTCCTCCATCCATCCCTCCATCCCTCCTCCCTCCATTCCTCCATTCCTCCTTCCTCCATCCATCCCTCCATCCCTCCTCCCTCCCTCCATCCCTCCTCCCTCCATCCCTCCATCCTTGCCAACCCCCTTCCTTTACTAAATTAATCCATGATTAAACTGCATTTTCTGTTTTCAGATACTTTTTATGGAGTGAATGGAACACTCTTAGTATAACAATCAGAAAATTGGCTCTTTCTCCATCCACCACTCTGCAGGTGTGAAGACCTGTCCAAAGGAGGTGTAATTCACAAACCATAGCTGGAGACCTCTGGAAAGGACAGGCTGAATATACACAATAGTCTAATATTTTCCAAAACTCAGTCCTGGGGACTCCAAGGGGTGCACATATATTTTTTTGCCCTAGCACTACGCAGCTGATTCAAATAATCAACTCATCATCAAGCTTTCATTATTTGAATCAGCTGTATAGTATTTGCATTTGTATTTGTATTTATTATGGATCCCCATTAGCCCCCATTAGCTGCTGCCAAGGCAGCAGCTACTCTTCCTGGGGTCCAGCAAAATTAAGGCATTACAATACATTCATAACATATTTCACAACATATTAAGTGTGTGCCCTCAGGCCTCTACTCTACTACCACATACAGTGGGGAGAACAAGTATTTGATACACTGCCGATTTTGCAGGTTTTCCTACTTACAAAGCATGTAGAAGTCTGTAATTTTTATCATAGGTACACTTCAACTGTGAGAGACGGAATCAAAAACAAAAATCCAGAAAATCACATTGTATGATTTTTAAGTAATTAATTTGCATTTTATTGCATGACATAAGTATTTGATCACCTACCAACCAGTAAGAATTCCGGCTCTCACAGACCTGTTAGTTTTTCTTTAAGAAGCCCTCCTGTTCTCCACTCATTACCTGTATTAACTGCACCTGTTTGAACTTGTTACATGTATAAAAGACACCTGTCCACACACTCAATCAAACAGACTCCAACCTCTCCACAATGGCCAAGACCAGAGAGCTGTGTAAGGACATCAGGGATAAAATTGTAGACCTGCACAAGGCTGGGATGGGCTACAGGACAATAGGCAAGCAGCTTGGTGAGAAGGCAACAACTGTTGGCGCAATTATTAGAAAATGGAAGAAGTTCAAGATGACGGTCAATCATCCTCGGTCTGGGGCTCCATGCAAGATCTCACCTCGTGGGGCATCAATGATCATGAGGAAGGTGAGGGATCACCCCAGAACTACACGGAAGGACCTGGTCAATGACCTGAAGAGAGCTGGGACCACAGTCTCAAAGAAAACCATTAGTAACACACTACGCCGTCATGGATTAAAATCCTGCAGCGCACGCAAGGTCCCCCTGCTCAAGCCAGTGCATGTCCAGGCCCGTCTGAAGTTTGCCAATGACCATCTGGATGATCCAGAGGAGGAATGGGAGAAGGTCATGTGGTCTGATGAGACAAAAATAGAGTTTTTTGGTCTAAACTCCACTCGCCGTGTTTGGAGGAAGAAGAAGGATGAGTACAACCCCAAGAACACCATCCCAACCGTGAAGCATGGAGGTGGAAACATCATTCTTTGGGGATGCTTTTCTGCAAAGGGGAAAGAACGACTGCACCGTATTGAGGGGAGGATGGATGGGGCCATGTATCGCGAGATCTTGGCCAACAACCTCCTTCCCTCAGTAAGAGCATTGAAGAGTGGCTGGGTCTTCCAGCATGACAACGACCCGAAACACACAGCCAGGGCAACTAAGGAGTAGCTCCGTAAGAAGCATCTCAAGGTCCTGGAGTGGCCTAGCCAGTCTCCAGACCTGAACCCAATAGAACATCTTTGGAGGGAGCTGAAAGTCCGTATTGCCCAGCGACAGCCCCGAAACCTGAAGGATCTGGAGAAGGTCTGTATGGAGGAGTGGGCCAAAATCCCTGCTGCAGTGTGTGCAAACCTGGACAAGACCTACAGGAAACGTATGATCCCTGTAATTGTAAACAAAGGTTTCTGTACCAAATATTAAGTTCTGCTTTTCTGATGTATCAAATACTTATGTCATGCAATAAAATGCAAATTAATTACTTAAAAATCATACAATTTGATTTTCTGGATTTTTAGATTCAGTCTCTCACAGTTGAAGTGTACCTATGATAAAAATTACAGACCTCTACATGCTTTGTAAGTAGGAAAACCTGCAAAATCGGCAGTGTATAAAATACTTGTTCTCCCCACTGTATGTATTCACCCCCTTTGCTATGAAGCCCCTAAATAAGATCTGGTGCAACCAATTACCTTCAGAAGTCACATAATAAAGTCCACCTGTGTGCAATCTAAGTGTCACATGATCTGTCACATGATCTCAGTATATATACACCTGTTCTGAAAGGCCCCAGAGTCTGCAACACCACTAACCAAGGGGCACCACCAAGCAAGCTGCACCATGAAGACCAAGGAGCTCTCCAAACAGGTCAGGGACACAGTTGTGGAGAAGTACAGATCAGGGTTGGGTTATAAAAAAAAATATCTGAAACTTTGAACATCCCACGGAGCACCATTAAATCCATTATAAAAAAATTGAAAAAATATGGCACCACAACAAAGCTGCCAAGAGAGGGCCACCCACCAATACTCACGGACCAGGCAAGAAGGGCATTAATCAGAGAGGCAACAAAGAGACCAAAGATAACCCTGAAGGAGCTGCAAAGCTCCACAGCGGAGATTGGAGTATCTGTCCATAGGACCACTTTAAGCCGTACACTCCACAGAGCTGGGCTTTATGGAAGAGTGGCCAGAAAAAAGCCATTGCTTAAAGAAAAAAATAAGCAAACACATTTGGTGTTTGCCAAAAGGCATGTGGGAGACTCCCCAAACATATGGAAGAAGGTACTCTGGTCAGATGAGACTAAAATTGAGCTTTTTGGCCATCATCTCTCATCACCCTGAGAACACCATCCCAATGTTTTTCATCGGCAGGGACTGGGAAACTGGTCAGAATTGAAGGAATGATGGATGGCGCTAAATACAGGGAAATTATTGAGGGAAACCTGTTTCAGTCTTCCAGAAATGTGAGACTGGTAGATTCAGTCTCTCACAGTTGAAGTGTACCTATGATAAAAATTACAGACCTCTACATGCTTTGTAAGTAGGAAAACCTGCAAAATCGGCAGTGTATAAAATACTTGTTCTCCCCACTGTATGTATTCACCCCCTTTGCTATGAAGCCCTTAAATAAGATCTGGTGCAACCAATTACCTTCAGAAGTCACATAATAAAGTCCACCTGTGTGCAATCTAAGTGTCACATGATCTGTCACATGATCTCAGTATATATACACCTGTTCTGAAAGGCCCCAGAGTCTGCAACACCACTAACCAAGGGGCACCACCAAGCAAGCTGCACCATGAAGACCAAGGAGCTCTCCAAACAGGTCAGGGACAAAGTTGTGGAGAAGTACAGATCAGGGTTGGGTTATAAAAAAAATATCTGAAACTTTGAACATCCCACGGAGCACCATTAAATCCATTATAAAAAAATTGAAAAAATATGGCACCACAACAAAGCTGCCAAGAGAGGGCCACCCACCAATACTCACGGACCAGGCAAGAAGGGCATTAATCAGAGAGGCAACAAAGAGACCAAAGATAACCCTGAAGGAGCTGCAAAGCTCCACAGCGGAGATTGGAGTATCTGACGATAGGACCACTTTAAGCCGTACACTCCACAGAGCTGGGCTTTACGGAAGAGTGGCCAGAAAAAAGCCATTGCTTAAAGAAAAAAATAAGCAAACACATTTGGTGTTTGCCAAAAGGCATGTGGGAGACTCCCCAAACATATGGAAGAAGGTACTCTGGTCAGATGAGACTAAAATTGAGCTTTTTGGCCATCATCTCTCATCACCCTGAGAACACCATCCCAATGTTTTTCATCGGCAGGGACTGGGAAACTGGTCAGAATTGAAGGAATGATGGATGGCGCTAAATATAGGGAAATTCTTGAGGGAAACCTGTTTCAGTCTTCCAGAAATGTGAGACTGGGACGGAGGTTCACCTTCCAGCAGGACCTCGACCCTAAGCATACTGCTAAAGCAACACTCGAGTGGTTTAAGGGGAAACATTTAAATGTCTTGGAATGGCCTAGTCAAAGCCCAGACCTCAATCCAATTGAGAATCTGTGGTATGACTTAAAGATTGCTGTACACCAGCGGAACCCATCCAACTTGATCCAAATCCCAGGGGGATAGTTATGCACGCTCAAGTGTTCTGTTTTTTTGTCTTATTTCTTGTTTGTTTCACAATAAAAAATATTTTGCATCTTCAAAGTGGTAGGCATGTTGTGTAAATCAAATGATACAACCCCCCCAAAAAATCTATTTGAATTGCAGGTTGTAAGGCAACAAAACAGAAAAAATGCCAAGGGGGGTGAATACTTTCGCAAGCCACTGTATACCTCTCTATTGATATCACATATATTATCAAGCATTTCACACATGTTATCCAGATACTGACTGTTAGCACTTGGTGGTCTATAGCAGCTTCCCACCAGAATGGGCTTTAGGTGAGGTAGGTGAACCTGTAGCCATATTACTTCAACCGTATGTAACATGAGATCCTCCCTAAGTTTTACAGGAATGTGGTTCTGAATATAGACTGCAACACCGCCCCCGTTGGCATTTCTGTATTTTCTGTAAATGTTATAACCTTGTATTGCTACCACTGTATCATCAACGGTATTATCTAAGTGAGTTTCAGAGACTGTCAGAATATGAATGTCATCTGTTACTAGCAAATTATTGATCTCATGAACCTTGTTTCTTAAGCTACATATGTTAACGTGGGCTATTTTTAACACTTTTCTGGGTTGCTTGATTATTTTTCTTGCTTTACTAGGAAGCTTAGCAGATATATATACTTGGGTTATTTTTATTAGTGCAGGGTGAACACAGTGGACTTCCTACTAGGGCACACCACCTCAGTGATAACAATATTACTCTGGTTCATAGGCATATGATTACTGCATACAATAGCTGTAGGATCAGCAGAGGCATTCCGGGCAGTAAGAGGGACATTAATTAGGTTATTTACATTGTGTCTTCCAATGCCCATGGGATAATGTACATTTGCTGAATCATTATGACAACTCAGCGACACAATGGTAGGGATTAAATGAGCTGGACTTGGGTCATTGATAAGTCATCGTCTCAACGCAGCCTGATTATGCTGTGAAAGGATCCAGGAACCCAAATGATTTGGGTGGATCCCATCCTCCTTATAATACGAGCTTTGCTTCCAGAAGGTATCAAAATTGTCATTAAATGTTACACCCACAGAGCTGCAATAGTCTTGTAGCCAGTTATGGAGGGCTAGACGTCTGCTGAACCGTTAGATTTAGGGAGGGCAGAGGGCCAGATATTATGGGGCGTTTGTTGGTGTCAAGTAGAGACCCAATCAGTTCTTTAAAATCCATCATCAGCTGTTCTGAGCTGCCCTTCACAATGTCATGTGACCCCACATGAACCATGACAGTATAGTGCTAGGGCAAAAACCAAAACGTGCACCCTTTGGAGTCCCCAGGACAGAGTTTGGGAAACGCGTCAATAGTCAATTGTGCATTTATCCTGAGAAGTCTCATGTACCACTGATGATAACCCTGTCATGTACTGTCGTATAATGGTGCAAATATGATCCTGAAATCCTGATTAAAATACCACCCTGAAATCCTGATTAAAATATTAAAATACAACTTTCATACAACGTTACGTACCAGAGGTGTTTATTTGAAGCGTGTGATTAAAACTCAGGACAGTCATGAGCTACTCTAGCCCCTCTCCTCTCCTCTCCTCTCCTCTCCTCTCCTCTCCCCCTCCCTCCCCCTCCCCTCCTCTCCTCTCCTCTCCTCTCCTCTCCTCTCCTCTCCTCTCCTCTCCTCTCCTCTCCTCTCCTCTCCTCTCCCCCTCTCCTCTCCTCTCCTCTCCTCTCCTCTCCTCCCTAGACGCAGTCATTTAGCACCTTGTAACAGGGGGCATTGTCTTCCATAAGCACTGTGCTACTGTAGCCTTGTATACAGTAATTCGTCATCACAGCGGTCCCAGAGTGGTCATGGTGCTTTTAAAGACCATCACCACTCATTATCCCCTCTCTCTCTCTCTGGTGGGGCCTTAACCAGTTAGCCCACAACCACTTCACCGCAATCCCATCAACACAGACACAGTTAGCCAAGACACACGCCCGCACGCACACACACACACACACAAGCGCACACACACACACAATCCCAGGGAATTACATTGGAAACCATTTATGAACAAAATACAGGCTACAGTACTGTACCTCTTATTATTCAATCTGCATCTACATGACAATCATGCTTAGTGTTCTTACACAAAACACTAGGCCCTTTCTCACCAAGTCCGTTGTTTGGAGAGAAAAAAAATACGAGCACGTCGTGTTTATGACGCCGTTCACACCAATTGCGAAATATAGTCCTGCCGCAATCCATCAATCGGAACAGGTTCGATTTTTGTATCTTTTCGTATGCGAAAATAAACTGTTGACCAATAGAAAAAAAATTGCATGCGAAAATAAACTGTTGAATTTCTATTGGTCAACAGCTTATTTTCACGTGCGAAAAGAAGCAAAAATCAAACCTGTTCTGAATAAATAATTGGGACACTGCCACTGACAGGCCGCACACTGTCTGCGACTGACAGGCCTGTGGGTTCGTTGTGTGATTGAATTAATACATTTCGCTCTGCCTGTTTTTTATGTTTGCAATGCATCAGTGCAGCAAGGTATCAATTTAGCCAATGTGATCACACCACACCAGAGCTAGGCTACACGTCTCTCTCGCCATTCAAACTTCCCCGTCTGTTCATTGCCAACGCTGTAGCCTATTTTATAGCCATTCAGCAAGCAAGAGGATGGATCGATGCTTCTCTACTCGAATAGGCCTTTGTTTTAAAATACGTTTCAAACTATATTGCTGTTCATTGTCTATATATAGGCAATTTGTTCAAGAGCTAGAGAGATGGGGAAGAGATGGGCCAGTGGAGTTGCCAGCGAGGATGCGCAAGAAGGAAACAGTGAAGAAGACTGAGAGATGTCCAAGTTAGAAGTGAATTACTATATTAAAGCATCATTCGTAAAGCCCATATATTACAGGCCTGCTCAAGTGAATCTAGGTGACCACCTGTGCTATGGGTAACCCTAAAAGACAGAGAGAATAAATGATTTGCCTGCGTTTACCCTCATCAATAAGTGGTTGACTGCGTTTACCCTCATCAATAAGTGGTTGCACAGGTTTAGATAAAGCACGGTGTCAACATCACCACCCATTGCTTCACTAAAACGTATCAACAGCTGATCATTAGGCTATGGACGGGTTGCGTGGATGTGTGTCCGTTTTCTAATGGTTGTCAGTTTCATCTTCATATAGCCTGTATCACAGCTGTCTCTATATCTCCCCTATCCCCAAAGCCCGGCAGATTTAGTTATTTAAAGAACGGGGGAAATGTGCGTAATATCTTGATTCATGATTCAGCCAGTGGATGCTGGTGGGAGGAGCTATAGGAGGACAGGCTCATTGTAATGTCTGGAATGGAATTAAGGGAACGGAGTCCAACATGTGGTTTCCATATGTTTGATGTGTTTGGTACCATTCCATTTATTATATTCCAGCCATTACAATGAGCCCGTCCTCCTATAGCTCCTCCCACCAGCCTCCACTAGATTCATCCTATATGATGAATAGCCAGTGGTGTAAAGTACGTACAGTTTTTCCCTATTGCTAAAACACAATTTTGCAAACTAGGCTGCTTTTATCAAAATACTTAACGCAATACACAAAACCACACACCGAAACAGCAAAATTCCTCATATATCCTGCAAAATGAAGCACTGCAACCAAAACTACATATAGCATTAACAAAATGAAACGTTTGCACGAAATGGCACACACTTCATTCATATTACCAGACTTTTGTCTAACCAACTACACACTGTTGGGTATAATGAAAAGCACTCTCATCTTTAGTATGCTTTGCCATAATACTAAAATAGTTCAAATTGTAGAAAATTTTTCAGATTGTTCACATGCACAGAAATATTTCATACAAGTCAGTGCAACATATGCACAGCAGATATATTTACATTGGACTGAACAAAAATATGCTCACAAAAAACAGTAAACAGAAAAAGAAAAATATAAAGAAAAAAAAAAGGAGGCAAGATTTATTTTTAAATATCTTTATTTTAACAGGGAAGACTGAGACGTGGATCTCTTTTATGGCTGTGCCCTGTGTAAACATGTTGACATGTACAGTTTTAGACATACAGACAAGAACATTTCAAACATACAAAACAAAAACACAATTCAACAGAAACAAATCACAGACAACATCATATTGATCCTCCATAACATTTTAAATTAGGCAGCATCTTGCCGCACAGCTGAGTCTGGCCACAACGCCTCGTCCACATCACAGGCAATATCTTCCCTTGCCAGACATCGAGGGAAGAAGCGCCTTGAGTGCCTTATCCATCCCCGAATCGCACCCACATCAATCTCATCACATGCCTCTTCCATAGCCTGCACAAGAGGCATGCGCACAAAGGGCTGCCGGTCGTATACCTTCCACCGCCATGCCGAAAAGAACTCTTCTATGGGGTTCAGAAATGGTGAGTATGGTGGGAGGTATTGCACGAGAAATGGTGGGTGGTCAGCAAACCAGTTTTGGACTGGGGCTGCACGATGAAAGCTCACGTTGTCCCATAATACAACGTACCGGGTTCTTTGATGGTCTGCATCATTCATATGCTCTGGTGGTATGAGAATGTTGTGGAGTCTGTCCAGAAATGTGAGAATATGGGCTGTGTTGTATGGTCCAAGGTTGGCATGACGGTGGAGGACACCATGCGTATTGGAGATGGCAGCGCACATTGTGATGTTCCCACCACGTTGGCCAGGAACATCTATAATGGCTCTGTGGCCAATGACGTTTCTCCCCCTTCTTCTGGTCTTTGCTAGGTTGAACCCAGCCTCATCTATAAAGATGAACTCATGTGGGATTGCATGAGCATTCATTTCCAGTACTCCCTGAAAACAAAGAACAAAAGCAGTCAATATGGTGTTATCCAGTACACTGGGAAACAATGTTGCGTGTAGTGTACTGCAGTCAATATTGTACTTACATCCACATATGCTCGTCTGACCTCTGTTTCTTTGAGAGTTTCTCTCAAACGGCACCTTATAAAGTTGTTTCATTCTGATTTGGTTTCGCTTGAGAATGCAAGCCAATGTGGACAGACTGACTCGTTGAATGTTGTTGAATATATGGTGTTGTCTTGGATGATGTGGCTTTGAATTTCTCGTAATCTGATTTCATTATTTTCCAAAACCAAGTTTACAATGGCAGCTTCCTGTACCCCGGTGAACATTTGGCCCCTTCCTCCACCATGGTTGCGTCTCTCAGTCCTTTAGAAAAACAAAAAAGAAAAAAATATATATAGGGCTTGGACAATGCAGCCTGAAGATATTTCCCCCACAGTAGAGTAAA
>NC_059201.1:5528019-5553019 GCF_020615455.1 Coregonus clupeaformis
TGCTACAGACTACCCGTAGTACATTTGACATTTTAGTCATTTAGCAGACGCACTTATCCAGAGCGACTTACAGTTAGTGAGTGCATAAATTTTTTCATACTGGCCCCCCCGTGGGAAACGAAACCACAACCCTGGCGTTGGAAGCGCCATGCTCTACCAACTGAGCTACAGGGGGCCACACTACTATGGCAGTACTAATAGATACAGAATTGGCCTGACACAGTTCATATCTACAAGGCCTACATTTTAATCAGCTTCACTGGCAAAAGCTGAAGAAATGAATGGCATCAAACAGTGGAGGCTTGTGGGAGGAGCTGTAGGAGGACGGGTTTATTGTAATGGCAGAAATGGAAGGGAGTCAAACGTGGTTTTCCGTTCCATTTATTATATTCCAGCCATTACAATGAAACCATCCTCCTATAGCTCCTCCCACCAGCCTCCTCTGGCATCAAAGTAGAGTAGCGCAGGCAGACGGTCAGCACTAGGAGTTGGAGTAGAGGAGGAAATGGAAGAGGAGGATGGAAAGGAAGGAAGTGACATGTTGGAATGATAGAAAGCCAGTAGAAGATGAAACAGATCTATTGTCTTGTTTCTTCAGCTCAAAAAATCTGTTTGCTATACAAGCTTGGCCACAGAACAATAACACAAAGGCTTTATGGACAAATCACTTTCTGTACAAATCATTTTCTGTACATAATCATTCCAAAATAAGAAACTATATTTTCATTTTTCCCAATTTATCTTTGATTTATGGCATTACACACAATCATTACTAGAGCTCTATCTTAATCCCAACCTGCAGACTGGTGTATTGGATTTCAGAAAGCTTTCCAATCTGTCCTGTATATATAGTGTGTATTTCTACAGTGCTGTCCTGCTGGCTAAGCAGGGTCATCCTTTCAGCTGAGGACCACTGGCTTGTTTCTCTCCAATAAATTCTATGCATGTCTGAATTAATGCATAACAAGGCACAATGGTAGAGATATTTAAAAAATGATAAAAACTAATCCTTCCAGCCCAGTCACATCTGTAGCCAGCCGTACAGCCACGCACACGCACGCGCGCACACACACACACACACACACACACACACACACACACACACACACACACACACACACACACACACGCAGAAACAAACACACACCTACGCACGCACGCACACACACGCGCGCACACACACACACACACACACACACACACACACACACACACACACACACACACACACACACACACACAGTGCTGGGGCTGACCCTGAGCACTCCCAGCCGTCTGCAGTATGAGTTATAATATTTGGTGTCTCTGGGATTACACTTGAATATTTCATAACATGCACAGAATCCTCCTCTATATATCTCTCACAGGTGTGTCACTATAAATCACAGACAACACTGTGAAAACCCAAGGCTGTCTATAGTAGCACACACAAACTAGGTATATAGTCATGGAACACTGGCCACTTTAATAATGGAACACTGGTCACTTTAACACTGGTCACTTTAATAATGGAACACTGGTCACTTTAACACTGGTCACTTTAATAATGGAACACTGGTCACTTTAATAGTGGAACACTGGTCACTTTAATAGTGGAACACTGGTCACTTTAATAATGGAACACTGGTCACTTTAATAATGGAACACTGGTCACTTTAATAATGGAACACTGGTCACTTTAATAATGGAACACCGGCCACTTTAATAATGGAACACTGGTCCCTTTAATAATGTTTACATACTGTTGTACCCACTTCATATGCATATACTGTATTCTAGTCAAGGCTCATCCAATATAACTACTGCTGTACACACCTTTTCTATTCATATAATGTCCATAATGTCTATTCACACCATTATCTATATCTACATATACAGCAGATATATATATATCATATATAATAATATATTATATATTTATATTCCGGACTCTGACATTGCTCGTTCTGATATTTCTTAATTTCAAAAAAAAAATGGTATTTGTGTTTATTGTTTTGTATTGTTAGGTATTACTACACTGTTGGAGCTAGAAAAATCAGCATTTCGCTGCACCAGCGATAACATCTGCAGAATATGTGTACGCGACCAATACAATTTGATTTTAATTGACACTCTTCAGCAAAACACACACACTGTGAATCTTCAGCAATACAAGTGTGTGTGAAGAATCGGAACACACAGTTACCTTTTCCTACAGGAGCTCAGCTGAGGAGCTATAGTCAACATCACAGTAACACTGGTCATTCTACCAAGTCTAGAGTTCCTCATCATACATTAAGAAACAAACAGAGTGGTCATCAGACAATCAGCCGGCCAGTCTTTCCGCCTCCTATGATGGGATCTATTTCCTTCCTCAGAGCTACAGAGGACAACACGTTTATTCACATCTCCCATCTCAGCCACGACTGGGGACGTCTCTAACTGGAGCAATAGAGCTAAAGTAGGGCTGACCACGTCACCCGATGTACACTCCCTTCAGCTTCACTTAACACATGCAAAGATGCACAACAAATAACAGAGATGCAACTAAGACGAAGGCTACTGCCAACAGTTAACAGTCTACATAAGAGATGATGTTGATGATGATGAGGAGGAGAGGCCTCTGTGGTCTCTTACAGCGGCCACAACTCTTCTGTTCTGTAAATGGTGGGGCTATCTCTCTCCCTTTCTCCTCTTCCTTCTCTCCCCCTCTCCCCTCTCCCCTCTCTCTCCCCCCTCTCTCTCTCTCTCTCTCTCTCTCTCTCTCTCTCTCTCTCTCTCTCTCTCTCTCTCTCGCTCTCTCAATTCAATTTAAGGGCTTTATTGGCATGGGAAACGTATGTTAACATTGCCAAAGCTAGTGAAGTAGATAGTAAACAAAAGTGAAATAAACAATAAATATTAACAGTAAACATTACACTCAGAAGTTCCAAAAGAATGAAGACATTTCAAATGTCATATTATGTCTATATACAGTGTTGTAACAATGTGCAAATAGTTAAAGTACAAATGGGAAAATAAATAAACATAAATATGGGTTGTATTTACAATGGTGTTTGTTCTTCACTGGTTGCCCTTTTCTTGTGGCAACAGGTCACAAATCTTGCAGCTGTGATGGCACAATGTGATTTTTCACCCAGTATATAAGGGAGTTTATCAAAATTGGGTTTGTTTTCGAATTCTTTGTGGATCTCTGTAATCTGAGGGAAATATGTGTCTCTAATATGGTCATACATTTGGCAGGAAGTGCAGCTCAGGTTCCACCTCATTTTGTGGGCAGTGAGCACACACTCTCTCTCTCTATCTGCCTTCCCCTCTCTCTCTCTCTCTCTCTCTCTCTCTCTCTCTCTCTCTCTCTCTCTCTCTCTCTCTCTCTCTCTCTCTCTCTCTCTCTCTCTCTCTCTCTCTCTCTCTCTCTCAGTCTCTCTCTCTCTCTCTCTCTCTCTCTCTCTCTCTCTCTCTCTCTCTCTCTCTCTCTCTCTCTCTCTCTCTGTCTCTCTCTCTCTCTCTCTCTCTCTCTCTCTCTCTCTCTCTCTCAGTCTCTCTCTCTCTCTCACTCTCTCAGTCTCTCTCTCTCTCTCTCTCTCTCTCTCTCCTCAGTCTCTCTCTCTCTCTCTCTCTCTCTCTCTCTCTCTCTCTCTCTCTCTCTCTCTCTCTCTCTCTCTCTCTGCAGGTGCTTTTAAAAGGCATGGTGATGGATAGGGCCCCCCCAGGAGGAGGGCAGGGCATGACAAACCCTGCTGTAATGTCCCCTTTATCGCTTCCTGCAAAGTGTTCATTTTCTCCCCTGCCATTAGGACTGTGAAACCTCAACGGTAATTGCAGTGTAATAAATGCCCTCTTTGGCTACCCCCCTGTGCCCCTGGTACCCATATATGGGAGCATTTCTTCATTTTCCCTGGCTTTCCATGCCTTAGCCCCCGTAATATATTTATATTTTGGCTTATTCATTTGGAGCGTGCTTCGTTGGCTGCACGGTAATGTATAGCTGCATCTGTCACATAGCTTATTGCGTGGGATGAGTGTATTGCCTGGAATATTCTCAAATTGATTCCTTTTTAGACATTATCATCTACTGTGAATTCTCTTGTGTGTGTGTGTGTGTGTGTGTGTGTGTGTGTGTGTGTGTGTGTGGGGGGGGGGTGTATAGTGAGTCATCACACAAGCACATTGAGATGCTCCGGCATCCATCCATTGAAGGAAGGATGGTGTGTGTGTGTGTGTGTTTAGGCTATGTGAGTGAATTTAAATGCCAGGCATGTGCTAGCTACACCACATGAGGCCAGACTATAGCTAGACACGGCAGGGTTCAGGCATCTTGACCTGGCTTCAGCGTGTGTGGGCCTCTCTAAGGGAGACTAGTATGGGAAGCCCTCCTCCACCACCACGCCTCCACCTCTACCAGGCTGTCCCCAGTACAGAGGAGGCTCCTGCCCGCTGGACCCTGCCTTTGGCTGGGCAGGCTGGGTAGAGAGAGAGCAGGTCCTGGAGGAGTAGGGCAGTAGCTGGCTATGGTCAGCTCCACAGCAGGCTGTAGGGCACCATACACCCAGGCCTTGCCAACCCATACAGGTTGAGGTCTGATCTGGAGCCCAGTGCTCTCGTTCATCCTCTCTCTCTCTCTCTCTCTCTCTCTCTCTCTCTCTCTCTCTCTCTCTCTCTCTCTCTCATTCTCTTCCCTTCTCTCTCTCTCTCTCTCTCTCTCTCTCTCTCTCTCTCTCTCTCTCTCTCCTCTCCTCTCCTCTCCTCTCCTCTCCCAACCCTACTGGCAGGTCGGGAGAGGAAGGAGAGAAGAAACAGCACTGGTGGGCAGCAACCATTAACACCCCCTCCCCTCACCATCCATAGTGTCTGATAGTAAATGACCTGAGGTGTGCCCCCCCCCCCCACCACCCAGGGAGAGTGGTGAGGAGTGGTTAGAGGTTTCCAGATCAGTCCAGATAGATGGATGGATCTAATTTAACAACCCCACGGCCCACCAGCAGAGAGACAGAACAGATGGGTCTCATCTTGTGGAAGAAGAAGTAGACCAGGCCTCCCCAGAAGGACCCAGAGCACTGGCAGGGAGAGACTCAGGTAAGGGGAGGTGGGGGAGGCAGGAGGGGAGACAGAGGAGAGGAGAGGAGAGGAGAGGAGAGGAGAGGAGAGGAGAGGAGAGGAGAGGAGAGGAGAGGAGAGGAGAGGAGAGGAGAGGAGAGGAGAGGAGAGGAGAGGAGAGGAGAGGAGAGGAGAGGAGAGAAAAATGACTGTAACCTGTCTTTTACGAGGTGAAGAGAAACAAGTGCCTCTGATAGACAGTGTGGAATAGGCACTTCTAAACAGGAGCAGAAACTAATCTGGGGGGCAACCAGTTCTGGAAGGCCAGGTGATTCTAGAAGGCCAGACGATTCTAGAAGGCACGATGATTCTAGAAGGCCAGGTGATTCTAGAAGGGCAGGTGATTCTAGAAGGGTAGGTGATTCTAGAAGGCAAGATGATTCTGGAAGGCCAGGTGATTCTAGAAGGCCTGTCTGACCACATCAATCACCAGAGAAATGGACAGAAGGATGAGAGTGATGGAGAGATGGACAGGCCGAACCAGATAACTGGTAAATGTTGGATGTGATACAGTTCCATAGGAAATGTTGTGCATAGCAGTATATGGATTATTGATGGTTATTGTGTGTGTTGTCCATCTCATTTACTGTGATAATCCACAGAGAATTACAGGCATCTGAATATATAGAACATAATAGAGATTGGCTTAAGTTCAAAAATATAGTTTGAATAAATACATTCACAATTACATTGCTGACAAAACTGTAAATGGTTGGTTCAAATACTGTATATACTGTATAACTGTAGAAGCAACAATACACGTATCTTGAGGCGGTGTGTGTCCAACCAGTCTGAGGTCTGAGGCAGGTCTTGAGCTCAATAAATAGAACATACCGGTAGGTCTGAAATTATTAATAACCTCCTAGTTGTATTTTAGACAATGGAAAAGAAGATGCCAGAAAGTATTCAGGACTATGGACAAGGTGATCTGTACTCGTTGTCAGAGAGGGCTTTGGTAAAAAGCAGTGACTAATGTAAATACAGTACATTGTCCTAACTTAAATGTGGATACAATTGTCTAAAAATGAATTGGGACGGAAATTAATAATTGTTTTCTACCTACGTGGGCTAGCCAAACAAACAAAAAAACAGTCTGAATATCTGTGCCATTTCCTGGTGGCTGTAGTTTGATCTGGCCAAGGGGAATGAATGCTGTTTCAGAGTGAATAAACCAGCTATGATAGATCCACACTAGGCATAGATAACTAGATACTTACTGGTTTGGTGTACCAGTAATGTGATTGCTTTTCTCATCATGATGCAACAGATTACACGACAGATTATGGGTTGGTTAACATAGAATATCATTTGTCAGATTAGGAATAGGGGACCGGTTGTGGATCATTCCAGGTTTTGAAAATGGGGCCGGATGACAGACACACACACACACACACACACACACACACACACACACACACACACACACACACACACACACACACACACACACACACACACACACACACACACACACACACACACACACACACACACACACACACAAATTGAGCCATATCACCTGGCAATGAGTGGAACTCTATCTGCTTGCTCTACCTTCTGACAGAAAATGGACTGAGCACGTGCTTCAGATGTATACTCTCTGTCACGGATTAAAAAATAGTAAAAATAGTATTTATTGAACCTATCTTTAACCCAGAAAGACCCTAGTTCCTCAAAAAGAGAGCATCTTGATATGGCAACTGCTCGGCATCCGACCACAAGGCGCCACAGAGGGTTGTGTGTATGGCCCAGTACATCACTGGGGTCGAACTCCATGGCATCCAGGGCCTCTATACCAGGCGGTGTCAGAGGAAGGCCCTAAAAATTGTCATAGACTCCAGCCACCCAAGTCATAGACTGTTCTCTCTGCTACCGCACGGCAAGCGGTACCGGAGCACTAAGTCTGGGATCAAAAGGCTCCTGAACAGCTTCTACCCCCAAGCCATAAGACTGCTAAATAGTTAACCAAATAGCTATCAGGACAATCTGCATTGACCCTTTTTGCACTACCTCTTTTTGACTCTATGCACACACACTGGACTCTACCCAAACACTGGACTCTTCCCAAACACTGGACTCTAACCACACACTGACTCTACCCACACACTCACACATACTTACACTGACACTCCAAGACACACACACACACACTCACTCACACGTAACACGTACACACAGGCACACTGTACACACACAATTCCATACTTCCACACTCACCACATATGCTGCTGTTACTGTCTATTATCTATCCTGTTGCCTTGTCACTTTACCCCTACCTATATGTACATAGCTAACTCAATTTCCTCGTACCCCTGCACATTGACTTGGTACTGGTACCTCATGTATATAGCCAAGCTATCATTGACTTGGTACTGGTACCTCATGTATATAGCCAAGCTATCATTGACTCGGTACTGGTACCTCTTGTATATAGCCAAGCTATCATTGACTCGGTACTGGTACCTCATGTATATAGCCAAGCTATCATTTCTTATTGTGTATTTATTCCTTGTGTTACTATTTTTGTTTATATTATTACTATATTTTTTATTGTGTGTTCTGCATTGTTGGGAAGGGTCCGTATGTAAGCATTTCACTGTTAGTCTACACCTGTTGTTTACAAAGCATGTGACAATTCAAATTTGATTTGATTTGATGATGATTTGATTTAGTTTAGTCACCTCTTTTGCGAGGGTGCCAAAGAGAGAGAAAAAACTGTTACAGAGATGCTAAAGCGAAGGAAAATAAATGAATAGAAAACACTGCAATTAAAGCAGTTCACTCCTTTTAATATCCCTGGGGGTTCAGGCAGCTAGTTGTTTTATAAAGCTGATAAATAGATACGGGGATTGGATCAAGGTGAGATGATACCTTATTTTGTACTGTGGTCCTCTGTAGCTCTGCTGGTAGAGCACGGCGCTTGTAACGTCAGGGTAGTGGGTTCGATCCCCGGGACCACCCATACACGAAAATGTATGCACGCATGACTGTAAGTCGCTTTGGATAAAAGCGTCTGCTAAATGGCTTATTATTATTATTACTGACAGAGAGCACAAAGAGAAGGGAAATCATGTTTCTATCTTTTTTTCTGAATATTATTATTATTGTATTGTTTATCTGTCTTGTGCAGTGTTAAATGTTATCTGTTATTGTTCTACTATTCTATTATGTAATAGATATGTAAAATGAAAGGGTCATGAAATCTAATAATAACAATCATCATATTTTAATACTACTCATAAAATATTTAAAACGTATAATTCCAGCTTAGCCAATAAGGTTGAAGCTAAGGTTGAGTTTGAGGATGGGCTGATGGCCGATGGGCTGTTTTACATCCACCATGAACATTTTTGATGATCCCTCTTCAATGCTCAATGCTTTGGAGTGCCTGGAGACTAAGCACTCTCTCATTGTTTCACACCCATTCTCCTTCTCTCCTCTCATCGCTCGTTCACTCTCTCCTCTCCTCTCCTCTCCTCTCCTCTCCTCTCCTCTCCTCTCCTCTGTCACGATCGTCGTAAAGGAGAGTAGACCAAGGCGCAGCGTGTGAAACGAACATGACTTTATTATATTAAAGTATCTAAATTACAAACAAAACACGACTCGTGAAGTCCACGGTTACACTGACCGCATAAGGAACAAAAACCCACAAACACATGGTGAACACAGACAGTTTAAATATGGCTCCCAATCAGAGACAACGAGCCAACAGCTGACACTCGTTACCTCTGATTGGGAGTCACTCAAACAAAGAAATACAACAACCTAGAAATAGACACAACAGAACTACCAACATAGAAATAAACACATAGAATGCACACACCCTGGCTCAACATAATGAGTCCCAGAGCCAGGGTGTGACAGTACCCCCCCCTAAAGGCGCGGACTGCGACCGCGCCTCAACTAACCAAAACAGGGGAGGGCTGGGCGGGCATACCTCCTCGGTGGCGGTTCTGGCTCCGGCCTTGACCACCACCCTTCAATACACCCCCCAATGCGCCCCTGGTCCAGTCTGGCCCCGCCGGCTGGAGCAGGACTGGACTTAACAGGAGCGGTCCTTTCCAGGCTGTCGACTCGCACCCCTGGCTTGGTGCGTTGAGGAGGAATGGGCCTTACCAGGCTGACTTCTCGCACCCCTGGCTTAGTGCGAGTGGCAGGAACAGGCCGGACCGGGCTGGCGACGCGCACCGTAGGTTTGGTGCGAGTGGCAGGAACAGGCCGGGTCGGGCTGGCGACGCACACCGTAGGCTTGGTGCGGGTGGCAGGAACAGGCCGGACCGGGCTGGCGACGCGCACCGTAGGTTTGGTGCGAGTGGCAGGAACAGGCCGGGTCGGGCTGGCGACGCGCACCGTAGACTTGGTGCGGGTGGCAGGAACAGGCCGAACCGGGCTGGCGACGCGCACCGTAGGTTTGGTGCGAGTGGCAGGAACAGGCCGGGTCGGGCTGGCGACGCGCACCTTAGACTTGGTGCGGGTGGCAGGAACAGGCCGGACCGGGCTGGCGACGCGCACCGTAGACTTGGTGCGGGTGGCAGGAACAGGCCGGGTCGGGCTGGCGACGCGCACCGTAGACTTGGTGCGGGTGGCAGGAACAGGCCGGACCAGGCTGTGGAGACAGATAGGAGGCCTGGAGTGAACAGCGGCCACCACCCGTCCTGGCTGAATGCCTACCCTCACACACTCTGTGTGAGGCATCCGCACAGGACGTACAGGGCGGTGTACCCCTGGCCTGGTGGCCTCCTGGATTCGCCCCATCTTTGCCTCCGTCGTCCATGCCGTGTGCCCCCCCCTAAAAATTTCTTGGGGTTGCCTCTCGACCCTCCGACGCTGCTCCCACGTCCAGGTTGCCTGTTCCTGGACACGCTGCTTGGTCCTGGTATGGTGGGTTTTTCTGTCACGATCGTCGTAAAGGAGAGTAGACCAAGGCGCAGCGTGTGAAACGAACATGACTTTATTATATTAAAGTATCTAAATTACAAACAAAACACGACTCGTGAAGTCCACGGTTACACTGACCGCATAAGGAACAAAAACCCACAAACACATGGTGAACACAGACAGTTTAAATATGGCTCCCAATCAGAGACAACGAGCCAACAGCTGACACTCGTTACCTCTGATTGGGAGTCACTCAAACAAAGAAATACAACAACCTAGAAATAGACACAACAGAACTACCAACATAGAAATAAACACATAGAATGCACACACCCTGGCTCAACATAATGAGTCCCAGAGCCAGGGTGTGACATCCTCTCCTCTCCTCTCCTCTCCTCTCCTCTCCCTCTCCTCTCCTCTCCTCTCCTCTCCTCTCCTCTCCTCTCCTCTCCTCTCCTCTCCTCTCTCTGTCTCGTTCACCCTCTCCACATAACTCTCTCATGGAATACTCACAGAGCCATAGGCTAATAATAATACATTGATTTCACCCTATCAATTACTAAATGTTCCCTATACAGATAAAAGAGAATACACAAAGTTGCACTTAATTTGGACTTTAATCTAAGAGGAGGGTACAGGGAGTATTTAAGTAAGGGATAAACGACGACCTTCCGTACATTACCTTGGAAATAATGGACGACGCAGAAGAAGAGGTGGAAAATTTTTTCATAGATATTTTCATTTTTTTAAGCAAATTCATACTTTCTCATCTTTTTGTTGCTAGAGATGCGACCTAGTTGTTGGTTCGATTAGTTTGACATTTACGGACGTGACCCAGTTGTTCGTTCTTTATGTTCCGTTGCCATGCTCGCTGGCAACGTTCTTATCCCTTGCTTGCTAGCTAGCCAGCTTGCTACGGCCAACACAGTCACGACCTCTGCAGCCAGAATAACAGCAAAGTAGCTGTTTTCTTTTTATATTAATTTGGATACATCCATAACAATGAGCTGATAATGCCCGATTTTGACATAGCTAGAAGAAGTTAGCCTTCTCGTCAGGACACTCGACACCGCTCATTACGAGGAGATCACATTGCATATCAAACACTAGGCTAGAAGCTAGCTAAATAGTTTGTTGCTAGCAAACCTGCCAATATGACAACCGACCGAATTAAAACATATCAGTTGCTGAAAACAGCTGGTCAAACTAGAAACGTGGGAATATTTGACAGCATAGCGCCACTTGCGTCATGACTGCAACAGTAAGGACCAGATAAATTCATGTTCATCACTCATCAGATGCTCCAGCAAAATATGTCTCTGCAAAAACAAATCAATGCTAGCTAGCTGGCTAAAGCTTTTTTCTCGTTGGACCTGCGTTTACACTTTATCCAATTTGGGTTAGTGTGGTTGTTAGTTTAGCTCTCTGTAACTTTGTAGCAAGTACAGTCTGCATGTGTAGGCGCTTATTGTGTCATGACTGCAAGGTGTCCAGATATCTTTTCCAACTGTCCCGTTATCTGGTTTTAATGTCCATTCTAGAATGCCCTTCTAACCAATCAGAAATGAGTATTCAACAATGCTGTGGTATAAATGAAAAGTAAACTGTTTCAGTTTGTATTCAAATCTTCAAAATAATTAAGTGTGTCATCTGTCACAATAGCTGGTGTATCCTCAATCTGCCAGATGACAGGATGTTTTTAACACTCCAACATATCCGAGGAGTACACCAGTGGAGGCTGCTGTGGGGAGGACGGCTCATAATAATGGCTGGAATGGAGTCAATGGATTGGTATCAACCGTGGTTACCATGTGGTTGATACCATTCCATAGACTCCCTTCCAGGCATTACTATGAGCCGTCCTCCCTTCAGCAGCCTCCACTGGAGTACACATCTGTAAGCACACACACACACACACACACACACACACACATACACACACACACACACAAAACACACAAAAACACACAAAAACACACTTACACACACACAGTAATGTTGCTGGAATATCATCACCTCAGCAGTCTCGCTCACAGCCCTCCTAGTCCTAACGCTAAGGTTTGTCACAAGTGATTCTAATGTTGGATTCCACACTAAAAAGAAAGACTTGTTTTAAGGCTGCTTTTAAGTTGTTTTAAAAATAGCCAGAAAGCTACTGCTGTCAGGGTAGGTACTAAGCACGAGGTTGGATTGAGTCTGTTGTTTCTTTTCTCTGATTCATGTTTTCATTTTATGATAAATATACAAAATCACCAGAATTATGGCAATGTAATGCAGTCATAAAAATAACGACATCAATGATAACAATAGTGTGATAAAAGAGAATTAAAAAATTAAAAAATTAAATGTGGGGTATGGCATCTCAATATTCACACCGTAAATCAAATCAAATCAAATTGTATTTGTCACATGCGCCGAATACAACAGGTGTAGGCCTTACCTTGAAATGCTTACTTACAAGCGCTTAACCAACAATGCAGTTTTAAGAAAATAGAGTTAAGAAAATATTTACTAAATAAACTAAAGTAAAAAATAAATAAATAAAAAGTAACACAATAAAATAACTATAATGAGGCTATATACAGGGGGTACCGGTACCGAGTCAATGTGTGGGGGTACAGGTTAGTCGAGGTAATTTGTACATGTAGGCATAGATAATAAACAGCTAGTAGCAGCAGTGTAAAAACAAAGGAGTGGGGGTGTCAATTCAAATAGTCTGGGTGGCCATTTGATTAATTGTTCAGCAATCTTATGGCTTGGGGGTAGAAGCTGTTAAGGAGCCTTTTGGACCTAGACTTGGCACTCCGGTACCGCTTGCCATAGCAGAGAGAACAGTCTATGACTTGGGTGACTGGAGTCTTTGAAAACAATTAGGGCCTTCCTCTGACACCGCCTGGTATAGAGGTCCTGGATGGCAGGAAGCTTGGCCCCAGTGATGTACTGGGCCGTACACACTACCCTCTGTAGCGCCTTACGGTCGGATGCCGAGCAGTTGCCATACCAGGCGGTGATGCAACCGGTCTGGATGCTCTCGATGATGCAGCTGTAGAACCTTTTGAGGATCTGGGGACCCATGCAAAATCTTTTCAGTCTCCTGAGGGGGAAAGGCGTTGTCGTGCCCTCTTTACGACTTTCTTGGTGTGTTTGGACCATGATAAGTTGTTGGTGATGTGGACACCAAAGAACTTGAAACTCTCGATCCACTCCACTAAAGCCCCGTCGATGTGAAGGGGCAATCAGCAGTTGCTACATCCATTTTGGACGCATTAATTAATGATATGTACCCATTGATTCTTGAAGAATATAGGTTATAAATGCCTCATGAGCTTAGTTCAGCTTTCATACCCCATCAGAGCCCAATATATAAGCTTTTAACTCTGTTTGTAAACAAATAAAATGTAAATAAACACTACATAGCCTCAAAACATGGTTAAAACTATTAATTGTATATTATGGATGTTCAGTCCTTGCATCCATAGCTCTGTCTATGTATTTGAGAGTGATAAAATGTATCCAGGCCCATCCCTCAGATTTTTACCGAGCCAGGGGTGGGGAGGCTGCTTTGTTATTGTTTCAACTGCTGAATGCTGCTTTAATATTGTCATTTCATAGGCCTACATTATTGTGTGTTACACTGTTTGTGTAATGCACTGTATCTCTTATGTATTGAGAAGGTGTTGTTTTCCTATCTCTATATAGTAAGGTTGGTGTATAGAATTAGTAATGACTCTTCCTATGACACAGATCAAATGATGAACTCATGTGAGAAGTAGGTCACATCAAGGAGATCATATATCCATGGTCACATGTGAACTGTGTGATGATTGAATGGTTTATGGATCAAAGGCAAATAACTTATTTCAGCATTCCCTAATAAAGACTATTATACCATGGCATTGTTGAATACTCCTTTCTGATTGGCTTGAAGGGCATTCTAGAGCATGCATTATTTCCCTGTGAAGCACTGTATCCTTGCATGGTAGAATTCAATGGCCATCGTTCATTTTTACATGTTTTTGTTTGAGCTGCTTTTGAAACCAAAAGTCGAATTGAAAACGGTATTGGTATTGTTGAATTCGATTTTCATAATAGCAAGCTAGGACTGATGGTTTAGTTAGCTAAACTAGCAAGTCTGTTTGTTTGGTTACCAAGGCAACTACTGTAGCTATCTAGTCAACTTGCTAGCTACTTCAGTGGACGTTGAACACATTTCTACCAGAAAATGAAAAAATGTCTAGCGGCAAATGTGTTAAATTATAGCCATGGTATAAAAGGGATAATCAACTCGGGGCTCTATGCGTTCTCTGGAAAATAATGCAACTCTGTGGAAGGTCAGTTCCACTCGGGTAGCGCGTCGTGGAACCTTCCACGTCGTTCATTATTTTCCATAGAACGCATAGCCCCTCGTTGATTATCCCTTACATATTCCTCCAGAGTTCCAAGAGTGTTCTCACAGAACCTTCGTTTACCCCTTTACCCTAAACCTAACCATATAGCTTAAAATAGCATTTGAACAAATTCAGGACATGAAAAAAGTCACACACACACACACACACACACATACACACACACACACACACACACACACACACACACACACACACACACACACACACACACACACACTAGATACTAAGTACACCCCAACGATAATAAATCCACAAACTCTTTGCTTAGAATAGTGATGTTGAGATAAAACATAAAACAAGCTGCGGGCATGTTTAACTTCTGAAGAAAAATTCAAGGAAGTTGCTGCGAGCGCAAATAGATAAATAGATAACGGGCGGGATGCTTAAGTGGGGGTAAGGGAAACGCTCAGACGGCATAATTGAGTCAGCAAGGCGCGAGGCTAGCTATGAACTCATAAGAGACTCGAGCTGTGTGTCTGTCTGCTGCTCCGCGCGTGGCAGGGTGTGCGCGTGAACGCATGCAGGGCAGCGCTGAATAGAAGCGATGTGATGCGCTCGCTTTACAAATTCCTTTATTCCCGAAAACATCAGCTCATACCTTTCTAATGAACTGGTAAAACACTATTCTCGGAGACATGCTGCTTCATCATGAAATACAAGGAACATGTCAAAAACCCCGCAATAACTTGACAAAAGTTTGTTGAGCTAATCAAAAACAGAGGCTGGTCGTCCATCACCATATGTCACAGGTGGAATGTCAAATAGGCCTATAGCCTAATGTATCGTATTCTCTAGTATTTTTATTTGGAGTTGAGTCCAACCTAACATTTCTATAGTGTCTTACCATAAAAATGGTATCGTGCTTTTGGGGTTCAGTTCCTTGTTGGAGGTTTTGGTTACTCTACAAATTAGTGACTATCCTATGGGTTACGTTTTCTAAACAAAAAATGCACTTTCTGTTTTTCAATAGGTTACGGTTCAGTAACTTTCCGTTATCCGGTTTTCTCTTACCGTTCGTAGAATGCCCTGGGCGAGGATCACAATGGTCCAAAATAATACCTTCATCGCAGCACACCTTCGGTCGCGGACCACCCTGACACTACGAGTCTCCTTGGGTTAACATACACACAGCAGCAACGGTCGGCAGGGATCACAGTGCACACAATCCAACACAGAGAGAGCAGGCAGACACACAGAAAAAAAAAGAATGTCCCAAAAAAGTTTCGATGTAGGTATTTCTCTGTCTATTTCACTGTGTTTTCGATACGGACTATTAGTTGTAGGTTAAGCTTCTCCGGGCCGTTTCGTTTGTGAGAGGCATATCCATAGTTTTGAAGGATGGACACTATTGGAGGACAGAAGTCGGGAAGTTTGGGCGCGGAGGCAAAGTCACCTTGGCGGGAAGAGAATGTTTATCAGAATGAAGATCACGAATCACGAGAGCATCTTCTGTACCACTCACAGCTCGAGAGGTTGGTTTAAGAGAAAATGTGTTGTTCGTTTGCTCTCCCTCTCCCTCTCTCTCATTCCTTCCCTCTCCCTCTCCCTCTCTCTCTCTCTCCTTCCTTCCCTCTCCCTCTTTCTCTTTCCTTCCTTCCCTCTCCCTCTCTCTCTCTCCTTCCTTCTCTCTCTCTCTCTCTCTCTCTCTCTCTCTCCTTCCTTCTCTCTCCCTCTCTCTCTCTCTCTCCTTCCTTCTCTCTCTCTCCCTCTCTCTCTCTCTCTCTCTCTCCTTCCTTCTCTCTCCCTCTCTCTCTCTCTCTCTCTCCTTCCTTCTCTCTCCCTCTCCCTCTCTCTCTCCTTCCTTCTCTCTCCCTCTCTCTCTCTCTCTCCTCCCTTCCCTCTCCCTCTCTCTCTTTCCTTCCTTCCCTCTCCCTCTCTCTCTCTCTCCTTCCTTCTCTCTCCCTCTCTCCCTCTCTCTCTCTCCTTCCTTCTCTCTCCCTCTCTCTCTCCTTCATTCTCTCTCCCTCTCTCTCTCTCCTTCCTTCCCTCTCCCTCTCTCCTTCCTTCCCTCTCCCTCTCTCTCTCTCCTTCCTTCCCTCTCCCTCTCTCATTTCTTCCCTCTCCCTCTCTCTCTCTCCTTCCTTCTCTCTCCCTCTCTCTCTCTCTCCTTCCTTCTCTCTCCCTCTCCCTCTCTCTCTCATTCCTTCTCTCTCCCTCTCTCTCTCTCTCCTTCCTTCCCTCTCCCTTTCTCTCTTTCCTTCCTTCCCTCTCCCTCTCTCTCTCCTTCCTTCTCTCTCCCTCTCTCCCTCTCTCCCTCTCTCTCTCTCCTTCCTTCTCTCTCCCTCTCTCTCTCTCCTTCATTCTCTCTCCCTCTCTCTCTCTCCTTCCTTCCCTCTCCCTCTCTCCTTCCTTCCCTCTCCCTCTCTCTCTCTCCTTCCTTCCCTCTCCCTCTCTCCTTCCTTCCCTCTCCCTCTCTCTCTCTCTCCTTCCTTCTCTCTCCCTCTCTCTCTCTCTCCTTCCTTCTCTCTCCCTCTCTCTCTCATTCCTTCTCTCTCCCTCTCTCTCTCTCTCCTTCCTTCCCTCTCCCTTTCTCTCTTTCCTTCCTTCCCTCTCCCTCTCTCTCTCCTTCCTTCTCTCTCCCTCTCTCCCTCTCTCTCTCTCCTTCCTTCTCTCTCCCTCTCTCTCTCCTTCATTCTCTCTCCCTCTCACTCTCTCCTTCCTTCCCTCTCCCTCTCTCCTTCCTTCCCTCTCCCTCTCTCTCTCTCCTTCCTTCTCTCTCCCTCTCTCTCTCTCCTTCATTCTCTCTCCCTCTCACTCTCTCCTTCCTTCCCTCTCCCTCTCTCCTTCCTTCCCTCTCCCTCTCTCTCTCTCCTTCCTTCCCTCTCCCTCTCTCTCTCTCCTTCCTTCCCTCTCCCTCTCTCCTTCCTTCCCTCTCCCTCTCTCTCTCTCCTTCCTTCCCTCTCCCTCTCTCCTTCCTTCCCTCTCCCTCTCTCTCTCTCCTTCCTTCTCTCTCCCTCTCTGCACGTAAAGGCGTGAGCTTAGCACTATTTCCTCGTGCCTTTCAGACAGACCTCTTGACACGACAGGTACGGTTTCTTCTCCTCTCTCACCTCACCTGTATTCTCATCCAAAATTCAACACCAGTATCAATACTGATCCACTGTATATTGTGTACTCTACATCTCTGAAAAACACACAATTATCCTAAACGTATCCTGAATGTTGGTAAAAGTAGGTACACAATATATTTGCAAAACAAGCGTACGTTTTATTCCCCTGTTATCTAGGCTACACATTTTCTGTTCAAATGCTTTTAGAGGATAGGCCTCGACTACTCTTCTGTTTACACAAGCCTGTAGTCATCATGGAAGCAAAGTGATACCGAGGAGGTATGGGCGAGCTGGCTGTTCTGTTCTTGCTCATCAGTATTCTAGATGTTTGCAGTCAGCAGATCACGATATTCTAATTATCTCTCAGACCTTAACTCCTGCTTGACACTACTCTACATATCTGTAAACTGTAGCAATTATTCAAATGACACACGGCGATATTAAAGCAAGCACAAATGAGCAACACAGGAACGCTAAAGCAAGCAATTAGGCCTAATATTAACATTTATATTTTAGGCTACTATAAGATCATTCTTTTGAGTAGAACATGTGAGATGAGAAAAAATAACTATCTTTCCTTTCTATTGTTCAGCATCACTTAGGCCTGCTGTCTTATGCACAACAGCCCATCCTTCTCTCGCTCTCTCTCACTCTCTGGTGTTATTAAGTGTTTTGGGACTAAATAAATGTCAACTTCTGAAATACCATTAACTAGGAAAAAAATAATGTATCTTTATGGGATGAAACAAAAAAAATTATATAAAGAAATAAAATGTTCAGTATGTGGCACCCCAGAGTTAAAAAACCCCAACAATCTTCAAATATAAATATAGGATAGGTTTTTGCATTTATTTACCTTTCTTCAAGATAAACTAGTGTGTGAGTTTACACAACATTTGAAATATGTAGTTAGTCATGTACACTGTTGCTTTAAAAGTCTGGAACAGGAACTCCACATCACCCAGAGAGGATGATCCAAAACTCAGTTGTCAGTAAACAATTTTGAAATATTAATGTTCCATGGATATATTAGAGCAAGATGGCCCCAGATCTCTCCCCAGATCTCTCCCCAGATCTCTCTCAATTTACAGTCAAGCCACAGCTGTTCTCTGTGTTACCATCCATGTATTTGTTAGCACACACACACACACACACACACACACACACACACACACACACACACACACACACACACACACACACACACACACACACACACACACACATCACACACACACACACACACACACACACACACACACACACACACACACACACTCACACACACACACACACACACACACACACGCCTTAAATGACACTTTGTCATTTTACAATATTGATATGGAGGGTCTTTGGTGAACATAAAGCACTTGTGGCCTACAGTGAGGGAAAAAAGTATTTGATCCCCTGCTGATTTTGTACGTTTGCCCACTGACAAAGAAATGATCAGTCTATAATTTTAATGGTAGGTTTATTTGAACAGTGAGAGACAGAATAACAACAACCAAATCCAGAAAAACGCATGTCAAAAATGTTATAAATTGATTTGCATTTTAATGAGGGAAATAAGTATTTGACCCCCTCTCAATCAGAAAGATTTCTGGCTCCCAGGTGTCTTTTATACAGGTAACGAACTGAGATTAGGAGCACACTCTTAAAGGGAGTGCTCCTAATCTCAGCTTGTTACCTGTATAAAAGACACCTGTCCACAGAAGCAATCAATCAATCAGATTCCAAACTCTCCACCATGGCCAAGACCAAAGAGCTCTCCAAGGATGTCAGGGACAAGATTGTAGACCTACACAAGGCTGGAATGGGCTACAAGGCCATCGCCAAGCAGCTTGGTAAGAAGGTGACAACAGTTGGTGCGATTATTCGCAAATGGAAGAAACACAAAAGAACTGTCAATCTCCCTCGGCCTGGGGCTCCATGCAAGATCTCACCTCGTGGACTTGCAATGATCATGAGAACGGTGAGGAATCAGCCCAGAACTACACGGGAGGATCTTGTCAATGATCTCAAGGCAGCTGGGACCATAGTCACCAAGAAAACAATTGGTAACACACTACGCCATGAAGGACTGAAATCCTGCTGCGCCCGCAAGGTCCCCCTGCTCAAGATAGCAAATATACATGCCCATCTGAAGTTTGCCAATGAACATCTGAATGATTCAGAGGAGAACTGGGTGAAAGTGTTGTGGTCAGATGAGACCAAAATGGAGCTCTTTGGCATCAACTTAACTCGCCGTGTTTGGAGGAGGAGGAATGCTGCCTATGACCCCAAGAACACCATCCCCACCGTCAAACATGGAGGTGGAAACATTATGCTTTGGTGGTGTTTTTCTGCTAAGGGGACAGGACAACTTCACTGCATCAAAGGGACGATGGACGGGGCCATGTACCGTCAAATCTTGGCTGAGAACCTCCTTCCGTCAGCCAGGGCATTGAAAATGGGTTGTGGATGGGTATTCCAGCATGACAATGACCCAAAACACACGGCCAAGGCAACAAAGGAGTGGCTCAAGAAGGAGCACATTAAGGTCCTGGAGTGGCCTAGCCAGTCTCCAGACCTTAATCCCATAGAAAATCTGTGGAGGGAGCTGAAGCCTCGAAACCTTAATGACTTGGAGAAGATGTGCAAAGAGGAGTGGGACAAAATCCCTCCTGAGATGTGTGCAAACCTGGTGGCCAACTACAAGAACCGTCTGACCTCTGTGATTGCCAACAAGGGTTTTGCCACCATGTACTAAGTCAGGTTTTGCAGAGGGGTCAAATACTTATTTCCCTCATTAAAATGCAAATCAATTTATAACATTTTTGACATGCGTTTTTCTGGATTTTGTTGTTGCTATTCTGTCTCTCACTGTTCAAATAAACCTACCATTAAAATTATAGACTGATTATTTCTTTGTCAGTGGGCAAACGTACAAAATCAGCAGGGGATCAAACACTTTTTTCCCTCACTGTATGTGCTACTGTTCCTTAGTGACCGTGAAGCAGAACATGGCTCGCTCACTCAAGGCAGTCATGATGCAGTTTGTCTTAACGCAACCCCAGCCAGCATGTAGATTTACTGTCCCAAATGGCACCCTATTCCCTATGTAGTGCACTACCTTTGACCAGGGCCCATAGTGCACTGTATAGGGAATAGGGTGCCTGAGCTTCTTTAGCACGAGAGGAGCTGCGTGTATAACAACTGACAGATGGAAGGGACTGACTGACTGACTGTGTGATATTAATTACTTTATTTAGGAATCTGTAGGCCAACAATGTATTTTGTTGGATCTGTTGCGTGCTTGACTATGGAGCGTCACACTGAACATGTGTCTCTTTACTGCCCCCTTGTGGAGGAAAGGAACAATACATAGTAGAGGAGATGATTATGAAGCTGAATAGCTCATACCCTCCAACGCCGTGAGAAAACAACAAACACAGGTTTTAGGCTTTTGTAGCACCAACATTTTTTGGCAGCATTTAAAAAACGAACCACTTGAGAAGTGAGATGGCACAAGAAGGAAACTGAAGATACTGAAGTAGTTCACTGATCATCATTTAGGCTTAAATAGGCTATACCACTCACATCATCCGAATACGTCTTCACATCTTCACTCTCCATGACAATGTGATATAGCGACAGACGCTTCAGTGACAGTGTGTCTTCTAAAGTTGTATTCCAAATGTGGTAGTGACAGAACAATCCTGATTTGACTTCAAAGTTCTATTCCAAATGACAGTTGAGAGAGATGGAGTTATTTCTGTGTTGCAACACTGCCGTATCTAGGCCTATATCTCTCATTCTCACTCCATAGTAGTCTCAATTTGCACTACAACTATGCATTCATTTATTCTGTCGTGTCGTTTTGTAGGGTTACAAACAAACGCATCTTCTTCTGTCATTTCATCTCTTTCCCAGTCATGGTGCATGCAAGACTACGGCCGTGCGGCTTGCTGGTTGCTTGTAGCGAGTTGCAATTATGTGATCAACATTGAAAGTGGCAGTTGAATTTCCCCCAGCTGCAGCTGTGCTCTGTACCACTTAGTACGGCCACTCCCACTGTGTTCCGGTCCCTCTCCTCTCCTCTCCTCTCCTCTCCTCTCCTCTCCTCTCCTCTCCTCTCCTCTCCTCTCCTCTCCTCTCCTCTCCTCTCCTCTCCTCTCCTCTCCTCTCCTCTCCTCTCCTCTCCTCTCCTCTCCTCTCCTCTCAATACGACACACTGCATTCCAGTCCTTCTCCTCACCATACGACACACTGTGTTCCAGTCCCTCTCCTCACCACACAACACACTGCGTTCCAGTCCCTCTCCTCACCATACGACACACTGTGTTCCAGTCCCTCTCCTCTCCTCACCACACAACACACTGTGTTCCAGTCCCTCTCCTCACCATACGACACACTATGTTCCGGTCCCTCTCCTCACCATACGACACACTGTGTTCCGGTCCCTCTCCTCTCCTCACCATACGACACACTGTGTTCCGGTCCCTCTCCTCTCCTCACCATACGACACACTGTGTTCCAGTCCCTCTCCTCACCATATGACACACTGTGTTCCGGTCCCTCTCCTCTCCTCACCATACGACACACTGTGTTCCAGTCCCTCTCCTCACCATACGACACACTGTGTTCCGGTCTCTCTCCTCTCCTCACCATACGACACACTGTGTTCCGGTCCCTCTCCTCTCCTCACCATACGACACACTGTGTTCCAGTCCCTCTCCTCACCATACGACACACTGTGTTCCAGTCCCTCTCCTCACCATACGACAACTGTGTTCCAGTCCCTCTCCTCTCCTCACCATACGACACACTGTGTTCCAGTCCCTCTCCTCACCATACGACACACTGTGTTCCGGTCCCTCTCCTCACCATACGACACACTGTGTTCCGGTCCCTCTCCTCTTCTCACCATACGGCACACTGTGTTCCAGTCCCTCTCCTCACCATATGACACACTGTGTTCCGGTCCCTCTCCTCTCTTCACCATACGACACACTGTGTTCCAGTCCCTCTCCTCACCACACGACACACTGTGTTCCGGTCCCTCTCCTCACCATATGACACACTGTGTTCCGGTCCCTCTCCTCTTCTCACCATACGACACACTGTGTTCCTGTCCCTCTCCTCTCCTCACCATACGACACACTGTGTTCCAGTCCCTCTCCTCTTCTCACCATACGACACACTGTGTTCCTGTCCCTCTCCTCTCCTCACCATACGACACACTGTGTTCCGGTCCCTCTCCTCTCCTCACCATACGACACACTGTGTTCCAGTCCCTCTCCTCTCCTCACCATACGACACACTGTGTTCCGGTCCCTCTCCTCTCTTCACCATACGACACACTGTTGTCCGGTCCCTCTCCTCACCATACGACACACTGTGTTCCGGTCCCTCTCCTCTCCTCACCATACGACACACTGTGTTCCTGTCCCTCTCCTCTCCTCACCATACGACACACTGTGTTCCAGTCCCTCTCCTCTCCTCACCATACGACACACTGTGTTCCAGTCCCTCTCCTCACCATACGACACACTGTGTTCCGGTCCCTCTCCTCTCCTCACCATACGACACACTGTGTTCCGGTCCCTCTCCTCTCCTCACCATACGACACACTGTGTTCCAGTCCCTCTCCTCACCATACGACACACTGTGTTCCAGTCCCACTCCTCACCATACGACACACTGTGTTCCGGTCTCTCTCCTCTCCTCACCATACGACACACTGTGTTCCGGTCCCTCTCCTCTCCTCACCATACGACACACTGTGTTCCAGTCCCTCTCCTCACCATACGACACACTGTGTTCCAGTCCCTCTCCTCACCATACGACACACTGTGTTCCGGTCCCTCTCCTCACCATACGACACACTGTGTTCCAGTCCCTCTCCTCACCATACGACACACTGTGTTCCAGTCCCTCTCCTCACCATACGACACACTGTGTTCCAGTCCCTCTCCTCACCATATGACACACTGTGTTCCAGTCCCTCTCCTCACCATACGACAACTGTGTTCCAGTCCCTCTCCTCTCCTCACCATACGACACACTATGTTCCAGTCCCTCTCCTCACCATACGACACACTGTGTTCCGGTCCCTCTCCTCTCCTCACCATACGACACACTGTGTTCCGGTCCCTCTCCTCTCCTCACCATACGACACACTGTGTTCCGGTCCCTCTCCTCTCCTCACCATACGACACACTGTGTTCCAGTCCCTCTCCTCACCATACGACACACTGTGTTCCGGTCCCTCTCCTCACCATACGACACACTGTGTTCCGGTCCCTCTCCTCTCCTCACCATCCCGACACACTGTGTTCCAGTCCCTCTCCTCACCATACGACACACTGTGTTCCGGTCCCTCTCCTCACCATACGACACACTGTGTTCCAGTCCCTCTCCTCACCATACGACACACTGTGTTCCGGTCCCTCTCCTCTCCTCACCATACGACACACTGTGTTCCAGTCCCTCTCCTCACCATACGACACACTGTGTTCCGGTCCCTCTCCTCACCATACGACACACTGTGTTCCAGTCCCTCTCCTCACCATACGACACACTGTGTTCCGGTCCCTCTCCTCTTCTCACCATACGACACACTGTGTTCCGGTCCCTCTCCTCTCTTCACCATACGGCACACTGTGTTCCAGTCCCTCTCCTCACCATACGACACACTGTGTTCCGGTCCCTCTCCTCTCTTCACCATAGGACACACTGTGTTCCAGTCCCTCTCCTCTCCTCACCATACGACACACTGTGTTCCAGTCCCTCTCCTCACCATACGACACACTGTGTTCCAGTCCCTCTCCTCACCATACGACAACTGTGTTCCAGTCCCTCTCCTCTCCTCACCATACGACACACTATGTTCCAGTCCCTCTCCTCACCATACGACACACTGTGTTCCGGTCCCTCTCCTCTCCTCACCATACGACACACTGTGTTCCGGTCCCTCTCCTCTCCTCACCATACGACACACTGTGTTCCGGTCCCTCTCCTCTCCTCACCATACGACACACTGTGTTCCAGTCCCTCTCCTCACCATACGACACACTGTGTTCCGGTCCCTCTCCTCTCCTCACCATACGACACACTGTGTTCCGGTCCCTCTCCTCTCCTCACCATACGACACACTGTGCTGCATAGTCCTGCTTGGTTAGAGCTTAATAAAATAAAATGCTGGAGGAGAATGAGAACCATTTGAACAAATGCTATATAACCTCTACATTTAGCCCCCTTCCTTCATCCTCAGTCACCACTCCCAAACTGCTTTGTCATTCAAGCATGACACTGGTCTTGAAGTTTACCACTAAAGTTCATTTACCTTCCATCATAGGCCCTCATGATAACAGCCTGTATTGTTCATTTACCCTCCATCATAGGCCCTCATGATAACAGCCTGTATTGTTCATTTACCTTCCATCATAGGCCCTCATGATAACAGCCTGTATTGTTCATTTACCTTCCATCATAGGCCCTCATGATAACAGCCTGTATTTTTCATTTACCTTCCATCATAGGCCCTCATGATAACAGCCTGTATTGTTCATTTACCTTCCATCATAGGCCCTTATGATAACA